>NC_052054.1:47708868-47998515 GCF_903992535.2 Arvicola amphibius | reverse complement strand
AATATGCTTAAGCTATTGGCTAAACAGTATTGTGAATAATATAGTTTCTGAGTGATTATTTCGATTCTGAGCAACCAGGAATGAATGAGCTGCCTCCCCCAACAGATTGGCACCCAAAGTGGAGCTAGCTAAATCCACATAAAACCCGAGAGGGCTTGGGAAGGAATTCTAGACACTAGAAAACAAAGTTTAGCTGCATTTTTTTCGGATGGTCTCTGCTTGCTGGCAGAATGCTGCACCTTTTTTAAGAGAGGTTTTCTTTTTTTTTTTTTTTCTGTCAGACTGTATTTTATGTGCTAGAGACACAGAAGATAATGATTGCCAGGAAATGAAATATTCTGCTAATTTATCACAAACAGTATTTAATCTTTGTACCATGAACACAATCTGTATGGTTATTTTTTTTTAATCTAGTACACACAGACATTGCTTGATTCAATGGCAGAAAAAAAAGTATGGTTTCAAAATGGCAGCATCATGGTTCACCAGCACAATCAACTCTGACTCTTTTTGGAGGTTCAGCTATGGAGATTTTAAATCAGATTTGTGAATAGAGTTCTACAAATTACTTAATGGCAACACAGACCTGCTGCTACCCAAACCTGTATCTGGGGCAGAGAGTAGGGCTCTCAGAGGCAACGAACAGTCCTCCAACATGTTAAACTGGGAGGAGCCAAAAAGCAAAGGAGCTTTAGTCCTACTAATGTCGCTTTGCATTTTAAGAAGTGTTCATGGTGAGCCCGTCCATGCTGTAGAGTTCATGTTCATTGCCGCTGTCCTTGGTTTCTCAGTCCTCCTCCACTGTCAGCCACATTCAGAGAGTCCGGTTTGGTCCCCTGTTTCATCAGTCCCATTCCAAATGGACTTGGTGGTCTCCCGTTAGATATGTCCCACCGTCTCAATGGGTAAACGCACTCCTCACGGTCCTGACTTCCTTGCTCATGGCATTTGGAAGAAAGATATTTACTTTGATCACCCCGCCCATAGAGTCTACAAAGTTATTTGAATAACATTTTTACATGTCTGATCCTTTTCCAAATTTGTATCACCCTCGTTCTGTCTCTTATTATCATTATCTCTGTCAATACCTCATAGCTTATTTGGGTTGTAAAAGTAATTTTATGGAGATAAAGTAATTGCTTAAAGATGTCTTTGCAAGTCAGTTTGATCATTAGAAAATTGTGGCCAATATGGATGTCTTCATTATCAGAAAAAAATTAATAAAGAGTAAGATTAACCACAAGCTCAAAAAAAAGTGTTCATGGACAGAAAAGTATTTCAGATACACAACAGCATAGATTCAGACATCAAAGACCTCTAAATGAGACACAGTGCATCACACACATACACACACACACACACACACACACACACACTTGGGAGTGAGAAGAATAAGAGTAAAGAGACAGTGAATGTAATATAAAAGAAGAAGACAGTCATAGATTTAAATATAATAAAATAAATATTAAACTTGTAGAAAAGCAATACAGTAAGAAAAATAATCCACGTAAAGAAGGAATATACACAGTCTGGATTATGTGTATTATTGTGTTTTCTTTAAATTTTTTTGACTGTGAAGGAGCTAAGTACAGAGAGAAATTTCATTGTATGGGCTGCTTAGATAAATCAACATAGAGATATCTTGACTTCAAAATTTTGGTCTATGGATTTGTTGTTTTGTAAAAGAGGTTCTTTTATTTCCACAGAGAATGAGAACCTGTAGATTCATTCTAAGATAGTGTGGTTTGATGGACCATGAATACCAAAAGGGTTGCCTTGAACTCCCCTCCCCAAAATTATTTCACCCAACAGAACGCAGGAAAGAACTATGCCCAAATTCTGAAATATTGTTTATAAATGTTTGTTTACATTTAAAGGGGTATATGCTATAGATATGAATACTTTGCATTGGTATGTATCTTGGTTTATTGATACAAATTTAAGATAAATTTATGATAAATGCACTTAATTAAGGTATTGTACTTGTGCAGTTTATTTAAAATATAATGTATAATTAAGAAGTATAGGTTAATAGATAATCACCTACAATAGCCAAGATTGTAGTCATGTTAGTTATGTTTTCTAGATATATAGAGATATATTTCATTTGAATAGGTATTCTTTAAATCTTTCAGAGACCTTCAGAATATGTCATTTAAAATGTTTTAAGAACTTAGGACTTTTCATGACATGAGACATGTCTTTTCCTGGCAGCACCAATCTACTTCAATAGGATGATGGGCATCGAAGAGACTCCTCATGGCGTTTGTTATCCATTTGAACAAGAAACTGCTCTTGCCTGAACTGTTTGACTGGTCTTGCAGGACCACAGAAAAATGGCTACTGAAGTTGCCTAAAGAAGATGAGACAGTCCTTCAGTGTTTCTGCTTCATTAAAGAGTCTATTAGACATTCTTCAGGACACAGAAAAAAAGTGACTGACACACTGACAATATAGGTGGAACTGTCTTTGAAATTCACTGCTTCATGAAAAAGACAGCTGGATATTATGGGCCTGTAGGCTAAAGATGGATGCTCCAAAGATACAGAAGAACTTTGGGTGGCTGTCTTGGCAGTTTAATGTTTCTGTCAATTCTGTCTAGAGTTTTTAAATTTTCTTGCAATGTACTTCCTGTTTACTTAGGTAATATTATATCCCTCTAGAGTTTTTAAGGGGGTGGAAGGAAGAAGTTACAGTTTTTCCAAGTTATGATAAAAGATAAAGTAGATATAAATATTCTAACTGTAATTCTTGCTTAATATCTGTTTTGTTATATGTAATTTTACTATGTTAAAGTTAAAACCTTCCTTTGTTATTATATAGAAAAGAAGAAATGATGTGGGAAGTCCTTCTGTATATATGTTGCTTTTATTGGTTAATGAATAAAGAAGCTGGCATGATCTGTGATAGGGCAGAGTAGACCCTCAGGGGAAACCTAAACTGAATGCTGGTAGAAAGAAGACAGAGCAGGAGAAACCATGTAGCCTTGCCAGGGACAGATGTCATACAGAACTTTACCTGTAAGCTACAGCCAACTGGTTAAACACAGATTAATAGAGATGGGTTATTTTAGGATATAACAGCAAACTAGAAATATGCTTAAGCTATTGGTTAAACATTATTGCAAATAATATATTCTCTGAGTGATTATTTCAAGTCAAAGTGCCCAGTAATGAACTAGCCACCTCACCCAACAGTAAATTAAATATACATAAATATACATTGTAATAAAAAAATTTCCATGAAACTAAGAGACAATTTGGTAGCAAAATTGTGCCTAAGACTGATACAGTGAAAATAAAAAGGTAACATTAATGACAAAAATCAAAGGGTACTGCTAACCATATATGTGTGAGTATATGTATATTTGAAAGGAAAATGAAAATATCCATAAATTAGAAAAATAATTTAGAATGAAATCAATAAGAAATTCAAATTAAGCTAAACAGACAAAATTAAGAGCAAAACAGAAGGATTTTATTTTAAACACGAAGCCTTCACTCTCACAAGATCAGCTTATTGGGAATAAAGTCTTTTTAGTAATATTTAAAATACTACAAAATAATAAAATAATGAGACACTTTAGAAGATAGAAATTTTCAAAGAAAGAGCTAATATCCCATTACACTGAGAAGTATAAACAATTACAGTTGTAAAGAGTGAAGCTAGCACTACTTTATGAAGCTCAATATTGTATCATTTCAGTAAAGTAAGATTTTTAATAAATTCACCTAGTTAATAAATTACTGTAAAATACTTAAATCTCTTGAAAAATGTAAAATAAATAATCATATGAATGAAGAGAATATACATCATAAAAAATGAGAAGTATTGATGGTGTGAAAATGTTATGGAGAGTTGATAAATCCATAGAGCCTTTCAAAAGAAGATTAGTTTTTGTGGTGTATATTGCCTAACAAATTCCCCCAAAAGATGAGCTTTTCAGCAGTTTATATTAAAAAAAAAACCTGAATCGTTTAATGTCACAAACTAAAGAGTGTATAAACCCAAAACTGAGACATCCCATTCAAAATGTATTTATTGTTGCTATGTATCAAGTTATATAAATGAGTATTAAAGGAAGCTTGGAGTGTACTATCTGAATAATATACTAGAAGAAAAAGTCTATATTAGGAATGCTATGGTATCTCACCACCTGTCAGCATATTAACATAATTCACTACACCTTAACTCCCAGTGGAATGTATGATTTGGACACTCTATGAACCCATACATCTACTTTGAACAGATTTTCCCTACCCACTCTGCTAACCCACACAGACATTCCCTCCAACTCACTAAGTATATTTGTAACCCACTCTATCTTTGAGTCATATTAGCAATGTTGCCTCCCAGAAATATTGTGAAATTCATAATACATCTTTTTATTATTCATAGAGGAGAAAAAAGAACCAATACACGTGATTCATGCATTGATATGACTGTAATCTAACGTACCTGAGAATGGCATACATGACTGAATTAGCTGGTCACTGTAGTCACAGAATACAGGAATCTACAGGATTTCAATGAGTATATATGAATGAAGTAACTTTATCTAAATCAGTAAATGATCCAAAAGAATCAAGTACAAGTCAGCAGCCATAATTAATAATAACAATGTAAGGGAATTACATTAAGCATAAAATAACTGTCAACCCTCAACAAACAATATTTTAGATTGAAAATCTACACTTACCAAAAAAAAAAAAAAAAAAAAAAAACAGAAGCTATAACACTGTCAGTCAGGATTTTACTTCTAAAACTTTAGATTGGCCAATGAAGTAAAAATAGAATACAATTACAATAAGTGAAACAAACTAATTAAAAAATTCCCATTAGTATTTGTCAGCTTTATGACACAATTAACATACGTGAGGCAATTTGTAAGGAGAAAGGTTAATTTACCCTTATAGTTTGGAAAGTTCTTCATGTCTAGGACCACTTACATGGAGACTGGCAAGAACAACATGTCAGCGTGGAAATGCAGAGGAGATTAAAGAGCTTGCTTGAATACAGAAAGCAGAGATCTAAGATATGGTTACATATGAACACAAGCAGCTTTCAAGGCATTGCACCCAGTAACCTAAGGAGTTCCCACCAGGAAGTTCCATCTAGAGGCTCCAACTTGCGCTGTAGTGCCAGTCTGTAGTTATAACGTGGAGATAGTTAATGAACATCCATCCAAATCACAACACTTTTCATTCTCAGAAAATACTGCTTTACCAGAAAATTGAGATAATTTATTGAAATTAATAAAACTTCAGAAAATTGGTTATAGATGAGATTGAGATATAAAAGTCAATACTTTTTAATTTTAATAACACACTAGGGACATAAAAGGAAAAATATTACCCCATTGAAAATAGTTACAAGGATTATGCAATACTTATGAATGACTAAAAAGATATTGATAGAATGTGGCTGAAGAGCATTAAACAGGATGGGAAGCAATAAAAAGATAAAATCTGCCACAAGATGGCAAAAGGTCAGTTCATAAAATGATATTCATAAATATTTCTTAATCATTTTATTTCTCGTAAGTTATTTATATAGTAAAAGCCCACATGTTATGAATATATAACTGCTAAGTTTTAACAAATGTATTTACCCAAGAGACCTCTAGCTAACTAAAACTACAAAATGACTTTATCATGTAAACACATTCTGTACCTCTCCAAGTAGAAAATAGCTCTAATCTGAGAGCGCCGTAGAATTTCAATTTTTATAAGGTAAGGAAAAATACGAAATTTTCATCTAGTTATTTACTATATAATGCTGGATCACTTTTCTCATTATTATAATTTTGTCTCAGTTTGCTTTTCTAGTCATAAGAATGTGGGATATGTGGCTCTTCTTTAGCTATTCATGAGTAGTTTGAAAGACTATGCTGTTAGAGTCCTTATGGAATTTGTTATTATAATGTGTTATGTGTAGTAAATTTCATGGGCATATTTTATGTTTTCTTTAAATATTTTAAATAATTTTCAGATGTAAGACTTATCATACATTTAATCCACTAAAGTATAAAACCTGTGGGTTATTATCATAAATATTTACTCCATCAGGTAGTCACTGTTAAATTTTCCAAATAGGGTTCTAAGTTCATAGCTATTTCTTTATGGATTCTGGCTTCACTTCTTATCCCACAGGCAACATCTTCTATGTCTACCGGAGATATATTTTTTTTTCTTATGCCTATGGGATCATGACTGAGACCTACAACTCCGAGAATTAAGATTTATTTTGGTTCAGGATTTCTTGTGTGTCAGTCCATCATGATTGGGAAGGTTAAAGAAAGGAGAGTAACTAAGTTGTGGCAGACAGGAAATAAAGAAGGGAAAACAGGGAGGAACTGGGCTAGAGCTAAATAAGTTGAGTTGAGATGCATCCACTCTTTGACTTTTTAATCTATACTTCATTGGATGTTTGGAATCTTATTTGTGTATCAATATATTTGCAAAGAAGCACATCACTTCTGTTTTGATAGGGATTACATTGAATTTGTAGGTAAATGTTGACAATATGACTTCAAATTTTTAAAGACAGTTAATTCTTCTTGCTTGTGAATGTGAAAGGTCCTACAGGCTTCTAGAATCTACTTCTAGAATCAATTCTTTCCTCTGTTTCCTGGTTCTCACTGAATGCATACTTAACTTCCTATGAAATTATTTTTATTTAATGCACTTGGGCAATTTGCTTACATAGAGGATACTGGATCTCTCAGGTCTGGAAACAGAGGTTCATGCACCACTATAGGGTGCTGGGAATGAAACGCCAGTTGTCTGCAAGATCAGGAAGGGCTCTTAAATGCTGAATGATCTTTCAAAGCCCATTTTCAGATATTTTTGAAGCTATTTTGAAGGGCGTTGTTTTCCTGATTTCTTTCTTAGAGTGCTATTTCTGTTTTTAAAAGCTACTAGGTTTTAAAAATCGCTTTTGGAAAGCTCTACTTTGTTCATTTGGTCAAAATGACATTTGATAGGACCTTTAGGGATTTCTGATGCACAATTATATCATCTATAAATGGTGTTAAATTAACTTCTTCCTCCCACAGTGGAGGTTATCATTTTGTTTATATATTTGTACAATGAAGGTTATTTGGATTCTGTTCACCCTTTTGCTATTATTAAGACTTCTTATATAAATATTAATATATAAACTTTTGTTTGAATATATTTTTATTTCTTTTGGAGTGAAACTTTTGCATCTTACATCATTTCAAAAATAGCTAGAATGTTTCCCAAAGGGACAATATCATTTCTAACTCCCCAGAGAACTATATGATGGCACCAGTTTCATTATGCCCTTGTAAGTGTTTATCAGATTTTTGTTTTTACACTGTCATAATAACTGTGAAATAATACTTCACTGAGGGTTTTTTTTTAGTTTTCCTTGATGACTATGACATTAAGCATCATTATTCATGAGCTAACTGATCATTTTTAAATCTATTTTCTCTGAAAAAAATCTAATTGTGTTAATGTATTAGATTGTTTAATTATTATTGAGTTTTAAGCATTCCTTATAAATTCTAGCCAAATGTTCATTATAAGATATATAATTTTTAAAGTCTATTCTCCCCTTCTAAGAATGCTTTCATCTTGGCTCTTGTTCTCTTTCTACAATTTCTTTCTTAAAACCACATAAATAACTCACTTAGTTTAATTTTGCATATATTGAAATTCAGGTTTTGTACTATACAGTTTTACATCTTTAAAATAATTAAGTTTAGGTATCTACCATTATAGGATAATGTGGAGGAGCTGAGGATTTTAACACATATAAAGTTTCTGGTTCTTTGCACAATCACACTGCCATGGTACCCACCATCCTGGACAACTCTTGAATATTCTAGGTCCTACCTTTGCTTATGGATTATGTATTTTGTGTGCATTTGTATAAAAATTTTAATATTTATCCTGGTGGTTATTTTTGCAATTACTTGAGATGTGCTTCAATGCTATTATGTTTGGAAAAATATCAGCTATTATTTTATCAAATATTTTATTTTATTGTCCCATTTTTCCCTTTCTTTTCCTTTCTCAAATTACAAGCATGCTTTCTATTTTGAAATTTTTCCATGGTGTAAGATGCTATATTCTGTTTTTCTTCCCTAAAAATTGTATTTTTTGTTGATTTCACAGAGTGAACCAAGAGATGAGTGATCAGCCCCTCAGCTGTACAGCCCAGTTTCTAGGCCCTAGGCTCCAGTTCAAAGTCCCAAGTTTCTCCCCTACTCACTTCAGCTGCAGTATTCAGCCAGTGGGCAAGTCTCATGCAGACAGACTGCTCCAACATCCATGCTTGTACCCTGTAATCTACAAGTCCCATTGAGCCCCCCCCCCCCGTCCACCCATCCCCAGAGACCTCAGCAGCTGTCTGAGACACAAACAGTACCTACAATGAGAGGATCCCAGAGACACAGACACCAACTGCAAGGATTAGACGAAGAGACACAAACACAGCCTACACCATTTGGAGGAAGAGATGGGTAGTCGACAATACAAAAATATATTCAACATCCTAAAGAGTAATATGGCAACACCAAAATGAAGTGGTCCAAGAAAAGGAAGAACTGAACAGCCTAACCCAGAGAACTGAGGAAAATGACCTTAAGCATAACTTCATGAAGATACTAGATACTCTACAAGAGAAAAAAAAATATTACCTTAAAGAAATAAAGGATAAGACAAACAAAAAATTAGAAGAAATCAATAAATCACTTTAAGAAAGTCTGAAGGCCAAGAAAAAAATATTAAACAAGTGAAGTGAATAGGTCAACAGTTCAAGACTTGAAAATTGAAATGAAGGCAATGAAGAAAACAAAAAAACCAAGGGAATTCTGGAAATGGAATAGCTGGATAAATAAAGAGGAAGTACAGATGGAAGCATAACCAACAGAATACAAGAGATAGAAGAGAGAATATCAGAAGTTGAAAATGCAATAGAGGAATAATTCATTGGTCAAGGAAAATATCAAATCCAAAAAATTCTTAACACAAAACAACCAGGAAATTTTAGATATCATGAAAAGACCAACCTAAGAATAAAGGGATAGAAGAAGAACTTCAACTCAAAGGCACAGAAAATACATTCAACAAAATCAGAGAAGAAACCTTTCCCATTGTAAAGAAGGATATGCCTATAAAGATACAAGATGCTTACAGAACCTGAAATAGACTGGGAAAGAAAAAAATATCCCCTTGCCATATAATAATAAAAATACAAAACATATAGAATAAAGAAAGAATATTAATAGTTGACAAGAAAAAAGGAAGTAACATAAAAAGGCAAACCTATCAAAATTACATTCAGCTTCTCAATGGAGACTCTGAAAGCTAGAAGGTCCTGAACAGATGTACTGCAGATACCAAGAAACCATAGATGCAAACCCAGATGGCTATACCCAGAAAAGTTTCCAATCACCATAGACAGAGAAAACAAGACAATCCATGACAAAACCAGATTTAAATTATACCTATCTACAAATCCATCCTTATAAAAAGTACTAGAAAGAAAACTCTAACCCAAGTAAGTTAGCTGCACCCACAAAAACAAAGGAACCAGATAACTTCACACCAGCATCCTCAATCAAAAGCCTATCACAACCCCCTTCTAATTCTCATTGAAATTCATGGCCCTTTTTTCATTAACATTATACAGACTAAATGGGTTTTATTTATGTAATTAAGAATACATATTATTTATACATCGACATTATTATTTGTATGTACATTTTCAGTGCTAACCATTTGGTATTAGATAATCATTTAGTGTGCTTTATATGAGGAAGATAATTTCTCTCATTCTCAGTATTCCTGTGTTGCCTGCAGTTCTTTGTGTAAAGCTGAGGCCTTATGGACTTTCACATATCTATGCCAATATATCTATTGTTCTTGTCCTTATTCAACTCATGTGTGTTGGCATTCATGTTGGTAAGACTTTATGAAAATATCTTCTAACATTATTAGTAGACACAATCTCACAACAAGCTCTATGATTCTCTGGCTTTTATAAACACTTAGCTCTATCTCTTAAGGTTGATATAGAAACACTTAAAAATTCCTATCATCTATGAATAAAAAAGTAATGGGGCAGGTATATTTGAAGCCATATTATTGGGGGTTGTGAATTAGGAAATGAAATATAGAAATATAATATTTATTTTTGACTTTTCTAGGTACTTATGTGGGATTCCCCTCTGTATGCTGTGAATATGTCTTATTACTATTGGTTAATACTAGGTGCTATAATTTTAGTAATATCTCTGAGGGAGTTTCCTGAGAAATTTAACTGAGATTGGAAAACCCACCCTAAATGTGAGTCTCAGAGTGAGTGCAAAGGAAAAGGAGGAAGCCATCTGAACTTCAACATTCATCTCTGCTCCCCAACTGAGGACTTAGTTGACCAGATGCTTCATGCTCATCGAACCATAAATGGTGGTATCCCTTATTATGTTGTGAGCAAAAAGGAATATCTATTTTTCTTTTGGAAGTCTATGGCACCCTTGACAACAACTGGGAAAGTGGTATACTACACCTGGCACTAGGCTTTTGTCTATTAATCTAGACATCTAAGAGAAGCATTGTCCTCTCACATGAAATAATCATGTTTTCTCTGTCTCTGTCACTGTCTCTGTCTCTTTATCCATATTTATATCTATATCCAATCTACCTGTCTATTTATATCATTTATTTAACATCATATATGTATGTACGCATTATGAATCTATCCATCTACATTCTATGTATCTATTTGTCTATCATCTATCTACCTATCTATTTATATAACAGTGGATGGATATATATTTTCATTTTCTAGTTATAGCAAATAGAGCAGGCATGAACGTAGATAATCGGGTATTTTTGTGATATTATGTAGAGTACTTTGGTGGTATTCCGTACGGTAAATCTGTTGCTAGATTATTAGAGTACATCCACAGTGATTTCTATAACAGCGGTATCAGGTTGCATCCAAGAGTTAATGAATATATTACTCTCCATATATCTCCACACCAGCATTTGTTTTCTATTATTTTCTTGGTATGGGTCATTTTGAAAGGAATATAGGAAATAGCATGTAATTTGCTTGTTCCCAATGGCAAAGGCTACTGAACACTTTTAAAAATAATTTTTAGACAATTATTTTTTCTTTGGGGAATTCTCTTTCTCTTGGGTCACAGATAATTTAAAGTGGATAGTTTGTCTTCTTGGTGCATAGTTATTAAAAGTTGGTTTTGTTTGCTTGCTTGTTTGTTGTTGTTGTTGCCAGTCTACTTGTTTTGTTGTTGTTGTTGATGATGATGATGATTTTTAGTCTAGACATGAATACACACTATCAGAAGTATAGTGGATAAAATTTATTTCTACATTTTGCCAACTACCTCTTTCTTTTCTTTAGAGAAGGTTTCCGATTCTGTGGTCTCATTCATCAACTGTTGCTCATATTTCAACCAGTCTTTCTAAGTGTTGCTTCTTGATGGCATTTATTCACAGCAGTGAGAGAAATTACTGAACTAAGAAGAATTATACAAAACTTTGAATTCTAAAAGTATTTTGTGCAAATGGATTATTCAAATAAATGGAGAAACGTGCAGGAATTTACATTAAAAACTAGGAAACATCAAAAGAATACTAAACAGGAAGTTTTGTCCTGGGAAAGAAAGTTAATGGAGCATTGATCAATTTTAGTTGCTCTGTAGGTTGTAGAATATTTAGAATATATGTTCATTCCTGGATGTTAAATGGAAGAGTTTTAAATGAACACAGATTAGTTCATCAATTTTCTCTTAGAAATTAAGTAGTACAACAAATAATGAGGTAATGGAAACATTGGAGCAGATTATAATCTTGTGTTTTATAGACAGATGGATTATATGTGAGTAGATGTGTGCTTTGTGCAGATATAGATCACGTGAGGTGCCACTTATGGTCTTCTATCTACCAACATAATAATTATGAAAAATAGTATAATTTTCTTGTTTCTATATGTTTCTAAATTTTTAAAAATACAATGTAGTTTTATAACCTCCCCTCTTCCCTTTACACTCTCCAAACCTTTCCACCCACTGTCACCAACTCTATCCTCCCAAATACATGAGCTCTTTTTATTTTTGTTCAATATGTATATAAGTACATAAATACATAAATATTTTCTGAAGAATCCATATAATGTGACTTGTGTGGATATGACTTTAGGGATGATCACTTGGAATTAGATAATCAATCAGGGGCCTATTCCTGGGGTACTGATTCTCCCTCTATCAACATCACTTAGGTGTCTATAATTCTTTATCCAGTGGTGAGGCACTATGAGATTTCTTCCTTCCATGACAGCATGTTTATTGATGTTACAATTGTTTACATCTATAGTGACAGTCATATTGCTGTGGTATCATGGGTTTATCTTTCCTATCATTTTTTAGGAGATACAATATCACAGCGGATCTCTTGATTCTATACTTTTGCCCTTGTTTCCTGCAATGTTCTTTGACTTTTAGGTGAACCAATTGGTCTAGACATCATTTAATCAGTAGTTCACTGCATGATGGCTAATTGTGATTTTTTAAAGGCCTTCTGCTCCTGCAAAGAGTAACTTACAATGTTTTACAAGAAATATTGCCCACCATATTACATTTATTTAAAAATATTGTCAAATGCCGGGCGGTGGTGGCGCACGCCTTTAATCCCAGCACTCGGGAGGCAGAGGCAGGCAGATCTCTGAGTTCGAGGCCAGCCTGGTCTACAAGAGCTAGCTCCAGGACAGGCTCTAGAAACTACAGGGAAACCCTGTCTTGTAAAACCAAAAAAAAAAAAAATATATATTGTCAAATACCTCGGTATTCATCCTCTGACTTTTCTTTCTATTATACTAAGTTCATGATTTCTAACCATTAGTAACATCTTTGTTCTAAAGTGCCTATATCCATATCTATCTATCCATTGTTCAAATGGTCATTTTATTAATTTCTTAAATGTTTCAGTATAATTATTACATTAATGATTCCTTCTATTATTTAATATGATAAATCACTTTATGTCATTATTATAAATCACTTATCTCCATTTCTATTATTTGTTACACATTCAAGTTAAAAAAATAGAAATTATATGGGTTGCATAAAGATATATATAATTAAAATATATAACTATTTAATTCCATAGCTATCTATCTATATATTTAGCCTTACCTTACAAATATAGATATTTTTATAATTATACCAACATATTTAGAAATATATAGAATATATAGATTATATAAGCTCTCTCTATGTCTATCTGTATAGAATATATATCTATATTCCCCAGATACACTAAATCTTTTTTGTTTCTTCTTTACTGTCCTTTCAATATTTAATTTCCTAATTTTGTGAGTTCTTCATGAGCTTTAAGTAAATATCATGGTTTTTATATAATAGATTAGAATGTAAAACCTTCCTTAAATAGCATATATTTGAAATCTATAGCTTTTGCAGTAAAGGACAGAAATACAACTGCAGAATAAATATTTTTGAAATTGAGAAATGGAGCTTCATGATTCTTAGCTTATTAATAAATCTTGTGAATTTTTATTCTCATTGAGAAAAGAGAGAAATAGACCATGAAAATACTGGGAAAATCCAGTAAAAGAACACAACTCAATAAATGAATTTATATTTTTATATAATAAATATTGAATTTAAATTATAAACATGATTGTATATTAAAGTTGGAAGTATTGACATACAATGGGCTATATTAAATTGTAAAAGAATGTATTGAGAGCTCAGTCCGGTGCTCCTATGTGGGGCTCTGTCATTTTCTCCATCCAATGCCAGGTGAAGGTTCTATGGTGATATGCAAGATATTCATGAGTATGGCAATAGGATCTGGACATTTCTGGGACCCTCTCCTCAGCTGCCCAAGGACCTAGCTGGGGGCGTCTTCCTGGACACCTGGGACCCCCTCTAGAGTCAAGTCTCTGCCAACCCTAGAATGGCTCCCTTAACTAAGATATATAATTCCTTGTTCCCATATCCACCCTTCCTATATCCCAACCTTCCTATTCCCCCAATGAGCCTTGTCAGTTTGGTTGCTCACCTTCCTGGACTTAGGGGGAGCTGGGAGGACCTTGGACTTAACATAGTGAAGGGAACCCTGATGGCTCTTTGTCTTGGAGAGGGGTGGAGTGGGGGTATGGGTGGAAGGGAGGGAAGGGAAGGGTGAGGAGGAGGGGAGGAGATGGAAATCTTTAATAAAAAAATGAGAAAAAAGAAAAAAAAAGAATGTATTGAGGAGAAGGTCACTGAATCTGAAGGGAACATGTTTTTAAAGTACAAGAGAGAAATAAATTTAAGAAAGTGAGAGAAAGATGACAGTGTTCCATGTCACATTTGGTACATGCATTTTGAGAATCATGTGGCATGTTTTATTAGATTCTGAGTTGAGTAAAGACATTGTCCTGCCAGGCCAATAGTGGCACACAACTTTAATCCCAGCACTCAAAAGGCAGAGGCAGGTGGATATCTGAGTTCGTGACCAGTCCAGTTAATAAAATAAGTTCCAGGACAGTCAACGGCTGTTGAATAACAAAAAAGAAAGAAAGAAAGAAAGAAAGAAAGAAAGAAAGAAAGAAAGAAAGAAAGAAAAGACATTATCTAATCCTTTTGGATGGGAGCGATTATTCAGTGTTCAGTGGTTACAATAGTTAGAAGAACAGAGGGATCCAGTTTCCAACACTTCAGAACTTTCTCTGCTTTCTGTTTTAGGGTATCCAGTTTCCTCTTTTGGCCTTTCTGTGCACAAGACTTTCATGCCATGTCCATATAGGCAGAAAAACATTCACATATGCCAAAAGAAATACACAATTCTGAAATTTAATCTAATTCTGCTGTTTACTTTGGTATTCATGATCAAAAAACTATATAAATAATGCTTATTAAAATTCAGCTCATTTTTAAGGTTGATGGCATACACCTATAATTAAGGTGCTTAGGAGGCTAGGCAGAAAGAAGGTCATGTTTGTGATAGGGCTGTGTTACTCAGTAGGTTCTATTCAAGGTGGGTCACAATGTCTATCTCAATAAACTAGGGAAAATTAAGAATTGGGAATACAGTTCAGTGGTAGAGTATATGCTTAATAAACTAATGACCAGGGTTCAATTTCCAAATAAAAACAATTCAGATACTGAATTTTATTTTATCCCTTAATTTTTCAAAAAGTTTGAATTATTTGAAAAAAAAGTGTATTTTTTTTTCAATATTTAAAAATTCTTATCTTTACAAGTCTGAATTTCTTTCCTCAATAATTTTGGTGGCTGTCACCTAAGTTAACAATCTGGAGACAATCTTAGAAGTATATATTCTTACTGTGTACACTGAGGTCTCCGTTTGGAGGTCAGGCTTTTAGTAATTAATCTACAGAGTCCTTGAAGAAAAGTCCTTTTGTCCTAATCACTGTTGAAAGTATTTGAAATGCTATGTCAGTAAAGTGAAAGGAATATGTGCTTAACAAAAGGGAAATTTTCTCATTCTAGATGTCAAATTTGTTTCATCTCAGATATAAGAAATTCAAGTGTTTTCAGCTTATGGTAAATTTTTGAAACCTTTAGGTTATTTCAATGACTGTTCTCTTTTGTAATTTCTATTATTTTTAATGAAAATTAACATTTGCGAAGGGAGAGGTCTCATAAAAAGAAATAAGAATTTCTCCGTCCCTCCCTGATAATAAAACTACCTATAGATTCGTATTTTCTACTTGCATTTTACAGCTCATTCCTTCATATATTCTCTCTAAATTACTCATTAATCTTACCCTTTTCAATTTGTTTTCTTCCTAAAATATAAAACCATAATCAAGTATTTCAAGCAAGCACTTGAGAATATATCAGCAAGAACGTTAGCAAAGACAGTGAATATAGCAGTCCATCCATATCCTTTTTACTATCATTTTTATTTCACTCGCAAATTTTTATTTATTTATTTATTATTAAAAATTTTCGCCTCCCCACCTCCCATTTTTCTCCCCCTCTCCAAACCCCTCCCCCTCCCTCTCCAGTCCAAAGAGCAGTTAGGGTTCCCTGCCCTGTGGGAAGTCCAAGGTCCTCCCCACTCCATCCAGGTCCAAGAAGGTGAGCATCCAAACAGACTAGATTCCCCCAAAGCCAGTACATACAGTAGCATTAAAACCCAGTGGCTTCTCAGTCAGCTCTCATTGTCCTCCACGTTTAGACAGTCCGGTTTGATCCCATGCTTTTTCAGTCCCAGTCGAGCTGGCCTTGGTGAGCTCCCATTAGACCAGCCCCATCGTCTCAGTGGGTGGGCACACTCCTCAGGGGCAGGACTTCCTTGCTCATGTTCTCCCTCCTTCAGCTCCTCATTTGGACCTTGGGAGCTCAGTCCAGCGCTCCAATGTGGGTCTCTGTCTCTGTCTCTATCCATCGCCAGATGAAGGTTCTATGGTGATATTCAAGATATTCATCAGTATGGCTATAGGAAAGGGCCATTTCAGGCTCCCTATCCTCAGCTGCCCAAGGAACTAGCTGGTGACATCTCCATGGACACCTGGGAACCCCTCTAGAGTGAAGTCTCTTGCTAACCCTCTAAAATGGCTCCCTTAATTAATATATCTTCTTCCCTGCTCCCCTATCCACCCTTCCTCCATCCCAACCATCCCATTCCCCCAGGGTCTCCCCATCCTCCCCTCCTCACTTTTCTCTCCCCATCTCCCCATCTCCCCTTACCTCCACCCCACCCCACCTCCAAGATCCCAATTTTTGCCTGACAATCTAGTCTACTTCCAATATCCAGGAGGATAACTATATGTTTTTCTTTGTGTTCACCTTCTTTGTGTATCACTCCTGTCCCATGATTGCTGTGGGATAACCCTGCTGTAAACTGTGAATATGTTTTATTCTCATTAGTTAATAATAATAGCCATATAAACAATAGCCAGGAAGGATAAGGATAGGTGGAACAATCAATCTGAGGACTCAGATGAGGAGGGACAGAGTTGAGGGAGAAGCAGAAAGATGTACTAGACCACAGACAAAAACACAAGGCATGACTTGGTAGTGGACTAAAAAGTCTGTGATAATCATCTGTAATTATTGAAGGCATGGAAAAATCAATCAAGGATAAAACTGCTTCATAGAAAATTAGTTCAGAAATTAATAGAACAAAAATAGACTTGGAAAATTGTCTATCTTCCGTCCTTCCTTTTTTTCTTTATTTCATCTTTCTTTTTTCTTTCATTGAAAATAGATTATTTTCCCATACAAATATATCTGACCATCGTTTTCCCTCCCTCCACTCCTGCTGGCTCACTCTCACCTCTCCTCTCCCGCACTCCCCATCTGAAAAAAAAAAAAAACAGGCCCCCAAGAAACAATGACCAAACACTACAAATTAAAATATAGCAAGACATGGCAAAAGCTGGATATGACAAACAAATAGGAGGGAAAAAGTCCCGACCACAGACAATGAGTCAGAGATAAACCCTCTCCCACAGTTAGGAGTCCCACAGAAACACCAAGCTAACAACCACCACATTTACACAGAAGATCTGGTGCAGACCCATGTAGTCTCCGTGTTTACCCATTCAGTCTCTGTGTATCCATGTGAGCTCTGCTTACTTGTTTCATGGACCATATTCTCCTGGAGTTCTTTATTCCCTCTGACTACATTCTTTCCTCCCTCTCTTCTCCAGGGCTCCTCAAACTCCAAGGAGTACTACAATTTAGTCTCTCCCTCAGGATAATGTCTTGCTGTGGGTCTCTGCATCTGCTCTAATCTGCTGTCTGAGGAAGCCTTGCTAATGACAATTGGAGAAGGCAAAATTAAGATACTATTACAGATACTATTAAGGCCCTAAACTCTGAAAAAATATAGTATGATAAAGCTAGTGTGATTCAGTTTTATTCATGATTTTTCATCATCTATATACAATTATAAGTACAATCATCATCTATATACAATTATAAGTATAGTTATGAGTTGTGACTCCATCTTTTAAACTTCTTTACCCTGAAAGTTTAGAAACATAAAATGAGAAAAAATATTTTATTAAGGGAAAAACAAAAACAAGTACAAGCAAATATTTTTTGGATACAGACAGAGTATGCCAAAGTTACATTGAACTTTTTTATGTAATGTTTATACTTATCAGCATAAGACTATTCTTGACTTTTCTGTTCATACATTTTTCACTTCACTTGCCTTATTGAATTCGATGTATCACCCATTTCAATATATAACTGCTACCCAGTATTTTGATAACTATGCTATATTTCAAATGGAAGGGAAATAAGCATTCTCTTTCCTTGTTGAAGCAAATCCTATTTCCCAGAAGTAGTCAGGTGATTAACTTTGTGCCAATAGAAGGTAGAGAACAGGTATGTGGTTTATCCTTACTTTTAAAAATGAAGTCAGGACTCTTTCCTGCTCTCCGCAGGTAAGGATAAAAGTGGAAATAAAAGGATATGACAGGCTTCTGTGAGAATAGCAGAAATGACTTTCCAGCCCTAATTATCTTCATATTGTAGAGCTGCCCATTGACTTTGTTTGTTTGTTTGTTTGTTGTTGTTCTCTATCTTTTGTTTCCTTTTTCTGACCCAGGAGAGTGAATGAAGGTCCTATAAAATTTCAGTTCATTTACACTGAACACTTTCCTCTGAATAGTTTTTTAGAAATGAATTGATAATTTGTAAATCTCAGTATTTTGCCAAAATTATTAATATATGTGTATGTGTGTATATATTATATTTTTGTATGTGTGTACATCTATACATGTACTTAGGTATATGTGTATATGTAACATATTATGTTTGAGTGTATGTGTGTATATGTGTGTGCATGTGATCTGTATGTATTACCTATGTGTGTTTGATTGTGGTTATGCATGTATGCATGCATGTATGTATTGGGTGTGTATTATTGTGCAAGTGATATATGTGTATATGTATAACAAAACAATTAAGTATAACTGATAAATTAGTTATAATTCAAAGAAATCAAAATATAGCAAGTGTCAGTGACCCTTTGTGATTGATTCATAGCAGAAGATTTTTGATAGATGACTTTTTTGGATGTGATATCTTTTTTGAAAAATCAAGAAGAGAAATTGAATAATAGTCTGTAGTTTCACTGATATTTCAGATATTACAACAATGTATTTTTCTTGCCTTTGTAGTTGAATATTTAATAAAAAACCAAGTTGTTATTTGATTTGAAGTTTTTATGTAGGGTTGAATTTTTGGTCAAAACACCTGAATATTGAAAAAGAATGACACATAGATTTTGTAGCCAGAACTTTCCAATCTTGTGTCACTATAAATGAGTTCTCCAACCACAGAAGTAGGTTTGCATCAATGATAGACTTCCACTGCATGTAAGAATAGATGAAACAGTGAGTGGCAAGTCCAAGATTCGGGTAGCGTCATTAAACTGACTGGCTTTCTAACTCCATCAGCAATTTACTGTTTCCATTTAACTCTCATTTTTCCCTTGAAGTAGAAAGATGTTACATGTTCCTTTGTGTGGAATGCTTCCTCAGTGCCATTTTGTGGTGTTTGCAGGTCTCCTTGACATTATCAAGTGGACTGACATTTTAAATATTTGCTGTGCTCAGTGGGTACTAATTCCGCAAAGGTGAGTCCCAACCTCCTTTTGCTGTGGCACAGCAAGTGATGTGTGTCTGTTTAATCACAGCAGCTGTATTGAGATCAAAAGGCACTGTGTTGTTAAACTTCTCACACTGCTGCCCTGCAGACATACCTGGAGGGGCCTTGAAGGAAAAGGCTAAGCAGCAAAGAAAGTTCTTAGGCCATCATTAGGTTAACTGAACCTACTAACCCACCCAGCACTACAGGACAGCGTTTTTTAAGGACACAGTGCCTCCATAGTTCCAGTCAGTTCTTTACAGGTCGAGCACAGTCATTCCCAGACCTTCCAGAAATGGGCAGTTTTCTTCATTCTTTACATTGAAGTTTTAGTTTCCCTTCTGTCAGAATTCAAAATCCAAATAGAATAAAAATGTCGAAAGTATAAATCATTTTGCATTTTTCATGTAATAGTTTTTGGAGGAGTTTCTCAAAACAGAATTTTAGTATATATATATTATATATATATATATAATATATATATTATATATTATATATATATAATATATATATAAACTATGACTGCTGAGTTCATAACTTATGCATCATTTGTAGTCAGTGGTGACAAACAACAAAATATCAGTGAAGGGAAAGGCCATTTAAAGTTTTACCCTGATCTTTTTCCTATAATAAATCTATGATGTTTTCAACAGTCCATCATTATAACCAGCTGTATTGTAATTTTCTTATATAACTTAGTTCAGCTTCTTCAAACCAGAAAGGCTTTTTACTAAGATTTTTATTCGAATTCTCTTGGTTAAAATCTGTGATGGTTCATCTTGCCATAATGACTGTATTTTTAAATTACGTAAGAAGCGCTCTCTCTGTGTATGTACACGTATGCATGTTCCTGTTCATTTCCAGTGTGCGTGTGTGTGTGTGTGTGTGTGTGTGTGTGTGTGTGTGCACGCGAGTGTGTGTGTGTTTTGATTGGGAATGCAAGACCCATCTTAGATACGGGCACTGCTATCTCCTAGACCAAGCAAGGTACTCCTTACTGTCATTTTCTGGTGCTTTATAATGTAAACCTTCATGTTCTACTATACCCTTCCTGCCATGATGGATTGACCTCTGGACCTCTTAGCAAGTTAAATCTTTCCTCCCTTAATTTACTCTGTCAGGATTGGTTATAGCAATGCAAAGGCTAACAAAAACAACATCACACAGACATGTAACTCCTGAAAAATTCACTGTTGGTCATTGAAGCCTATTTTTATTTTATCATTTATTTTCTTTCTTCTTTTATTATTTTATTTTTATTTATTATTTTTTTATTTTATTTTTTATTTTATTAAAAATTACCGCCTCCTCCCCGCCTCCCATTTACCTCCCCCTCCCCCCATATTCCCCCTCCCTCTCCTGTCCAAAGAGCAGTAAGGGTTCCCTGCCCTTAGGGAAGTCCAAGTTCCTCCCCCCTCTATCCAGGTCTAGGAAGGTGAGCATCCAATCAGACTAGGCCCTCCCAAAGCCAGAATGTGTAGTTGGAGCCAAATCCAGTTCTATTGTCCTTGGTTTCTCAGCAGCCATCATTGTCTGCCATGTTCAGGGAGTCCGGTTTTATCCCGTACTTTTTCAGTCCTAGTCCAGCTGCCCTTGGTGAGCTCCGATTAGATCAGCCCCACCATCTCTGTGGGTGGGAGCATCCCTCGCAGTCCTGACTTCCTTGCTCATGTTCTCCCTCCTTCTGCTTTTCATTTGAATCTTGGGTGCTCCATCCGGTTCATAGCAGCATTATTTGTAATAGCCAGAACCTGGAAACAACCTAGATGCCCTTCAGTGGAAGAATGGATGAAGAAAGTGTGGAATATATACATATTAGAGTACTACTCAGTAATATAAAACAATGACATCTTGAATTTTGAATGCAAATGGACAGAAAGAGAAAACACTATTCTGAGTGAGGTAACCCAGACCCAAAAAGATGAACATGGGATGTACTCACTCATAATTGGTTTCTAGCCATAAATAAAGGACATCAAGCCTATAATTCGTGATCCTAGAGAAGATAAATAAGAAGGTGAACCCAAAGCAAAACAGATAGTTATCCTCCTGGATATTGGAAGTGGTCAAGATTACCAGGTAAAAATTGGGAACTTGGGGGCAGGGTGGGATGGGGGTAAGGGGAGATGGGGAGAGAAAAGTGTGAAGGGGAAGATGGGGAGAGTATGGATGAATGGGATGGTTGGGATACAGGAAAGGTGGATATGGGAGCAGGGAAGTATATATCTTAATTAAGGGATCCATTTTAGGGTTGGCAAGAGACTTGACTCTAGAGGGGTTCCCAGGTATCCAGGGAGATGCCCCCAGCTAGTTACTTGGGCAGCTGAGGAGAGGGAGCCGGAAAAGGCCAGATCCTATAGTCATACTGATGAATATCTTGCATATCACCATAGAACCTTCATCTGGCAATGGATGGAAATAGAGACAGAGCCACACATTGAAGCCTTTTTTTAAGTTTATAGTTATGGTAGCAATAATACAGAACTATCCCAACATTAAAGACAAGTTTCTTATTATTCAATTAATTGAACATTTAAGGGGTCAGAAAAGGAAATATATTCAAACATTAATTAAGGATAAATTGAGGATGCTGATCAGATTGATTAGTGGGCAAAGCTGCTTGGTGCCAAGCCTTGCATTCTGAGTTTAATCCCTGAGAAACCACATGTTAGAAGGAGAGAAGAGGGCCATCTCTCACAAATTGTCCTATGATCTCTACATGTACACACAAAATAAAGTAATAAATGTAATAAAGAATGAAAAATCAACCCTGATGTAGTTAAACTAAGTTATAAATGATATGTGTATAGATTATCAAGACAGTGAAGAAAAATACTAATACCAATACTTTGGAATTTAATGATTTTTTTTTCTAAATCTGTCTCTGCCTGTCACCCTAACATATCACTTCTTGGTGGCAGACAATTTATTTAAATCTCTTCTCATTTCCTATTGTTTATTATTTAATAAAGAATAAACAAATTTCCCAAATCAAACATGTAAAAGAAACCATGGTATGCATGAGAATGAAACAATAATTATAGCTGTGATTGTTTTTATGAGTGAACATTCCAAGCCTTATGAAGGGGAAACATATTTCATATCATGTGGCTATCACCATTTCCTTGTTTGCTTTCTATCACAATGCAGTAATTTTTAAGAAATAAATTCTAATAATATGTGGCAGGGAGAGGGCATATGGTGTAGGAAAGGAAGGAGAAAAATGTAGAGAAAGAGAATGTGACTGTATTCTAAGAGCAGGAAAGAAAAATAAGCTTAGTGCTCATATTAACTCTCAGAGAAATTACTATTGGGCACAGGTAGCTTCTGGGTGAAACTATAGATGTTTAAGAGGCATTACTGAATACAAAGGGTCCCTCTCATTTCTTACAGAAAAGACTGACAAGTTTTTTGGTCAAACGAATATGACAGGACCTGGTTTTGTAGGATTTATGAAAAGTTGAATTTAGTAGTAAGATTTTGTCTTATTGCTTATGATAGGTCCAATTAAACTTGAAAACTAATGTCAGTGAAAAGGTTATATTTTAATATAGAAGATATTAAATTGATAGAGAGTAAGCAATATTTGAACAACAAAACTTCAAGAAAAAATTTTTACACTGTTACTGGAAAGTAACCCATGGGTTTCAGCTTTAAGATTACCAGAATAGCATTATTAATTTAAAAAAGTCAAATGTTTCCATGTTCCATACTATATTCTTTGTATTCACTCAGTAATAATATATAATTTTTCAGATGAAACAGAGCTGTCGGAGGGTGAGGAGTAGCTAGAAGGGGAGCAGGGCTGATATATGTACAGGCTGCATCTGTTTCTACTCTTCGAAGGACTTGGCTGGAGTACATGTCCAGTAGTGTTCCCTTATTTCTAGATTTTTTGAAATATTTTACTTTGTCCTTCCTCACAGAACAAAAAATGATTGGAAAAGCTGTTTGTCTACTTCCCAGCCTTGCTCATAAATTTCAGTCCAACCATAAATCCTAAACAAGAGGATAATAGAGAAGCTGAACCAAGGTGTTTCTTGATTTCTAAGGTTTATGTTTTACTTTACTCCTATTCTTGTGAGATTTCTTTGATGAATACATTCTTTAAATATTCAATATGTAATTCTTTGCTAATTTGAATCTTCCTAGATTATTCTTGCTCTCACTCTACATTGTTCAAATGCCTTTCCTTAGAGATGTAAAAGAGTAAAATTGGTATGCCATAGGTCTATTGAGCAAGAACATGGGTAGTAGAAAAAAAGACAAGATCTCCTGAGTAAATTGGGAACATGGGGACCTTGGCAGAGGGTTGAAGGGGAGAGGAGAGGCAGGGAGGGGAGCAGAGAAAAATGTAGAGCTTAAGAAAAACCAATAAAAAAAAACAAAAAAAATATTTTCTTTTGTAGATTGAGCTAAAACTAGATCTGTAAAATTATATACCAATCTTACTTGAATAATGCAAACATAGGAAACACATTCAGATGTACAGATCATTCTTTTCATAGTGTACAAATATGTTTGAAGGAAATTTAAAATGGCATAAATGCAGTAACCACAGTCAAAATGGTGGTCCGTGCTATAGTTAGAGATTCTAACTATAGAAAGTGTTCAAATGCTAAACTTTTAAAAGTTTTAATCTGGATGCTGGTTCCTGTTTGTGTACTTAAGAATACAGTTCTGTGCTTTTAGGGATGTTGATGTCTATGGATGGATGGGTATTAAAAATTCTTCAATATCCTGGAGAAAAGGATTCAAGGAAAATATATCTTTAGGGTGTTTTTCTCCATCATTAACCTCTGTGAATTTTTCTGGTTTTGTTTATGGTTGCTGGCTTCTTAGGGTCTTTCATGATTACAGATTCCTTGGAAACCCTTTTTATCAGCTGTCCTAATTTTACTTAAACCAGACATTGTCTGACATGTTGTATATTTCTGCTTCTTTCTGCTACTGCTGTCTCTAAATCGTCTCCATAGAACAGATTATCTAACTTACAAAAACAGTTTTGAAATAAAGTGACACATTTAATCATTTTCAATCTTATTATTATACAACTTACGCATGGTATGGGTATTAACCAAGTATACAGGTGTGTATCTTTGGTGTATCCCTTGCTAGAGGTCAGCCATGTCCATCTCAGTGTTTCCAAGAGAATTATGTCTCTATTATCCAAGCCCAAGCACATTTAGATTGGCGAGTTAAAATATTATTGCTTATGTTAATCTTAAAAATTTTAACTTAGCTTCTACAAAGCCTAAGCACTCTGTGCATATTTTTAAATATCTGTCATTCATTGAATTCAACATATGTACCAAAAATTTATTAAATATCTATTATATTAAAGAAGTTGTTGAAATTTATATGTATGCTTTGTTTATTCATTACAAAATGTATACCTCAAATTTACACCAAATGTCCTAAGTAAAATATTCTAAAATATAAGAGGTAACAAAAGTTTTTCATATATTTCTAGTTAAATTCTAAATTATACTTCATGTAATGCAGTGTTTTCTGAACAAAGGTGAGGTATTTTCAGCAAGTGCAAAGCAGGCCTACATTTACCCCTCTGGAAGGACACAGCATTTGGCCTTCTGTTTTCATGATGTATTACCTTTCAGATGCCTTTCTTTCCACATAAGTAATCCCTTACACAGTGGAAAGACTATCTCATTTCAAGTGAGAATTTCAGATATAGGTGAATAGATACAGTAGAGAAAAGTGGAAACTCAAACCCTTAAGATAGTCAGACTTCAAGAATTTATTAAAAATGACAAGGGATCTTAAATAAGACAGACTTACCCAAGGGATCAGAGCATTTCTTAAAAACAGGTCTGTGTGCATGCTCTAAGGAGTTGCTTTAGGAGGCCGTTGAAAAATTTATTGATCATCAAGTATTTTCTTTTCTAATGTACTGTTATTTTAAATTTTAAACTATTAGCGCTTTCCAGAAGAAAACTTAAAAAAGATTTAAGAACAAATGCTTAAGCATTCTGGATATGCTGTAAGAACTAAAATTCCTGTCGTTTTACATACTAGAACATATCATAGCAGGGAAAATTAAGCTTGTTTCTATGCCAAAAATATTTAAAAATAGACAAAAAATTTTCATTTCAGTTCCTCAATTTTATGGCTGGTTCACAAAATAACATAGTTTCAAGGCCAAGATTCTCTATAAATGGAATTTCCCTGTAGACTACTGGAATATAGAACTTGGTCTTTCAAACTCTCATATTTCATCATAACTTGGTGTTAACTTGAATCTGACGCTAATATCTGAAATTTGATGGTTACTTCTGTTTTCTAAAATGGCAAAAAGAAAAAATAAACACTGGTATTTGGTAAATGATGTTCTCTTTCTTGTCACTTTTCTATCTAATAAAAATATTACAGACATAGTCTTTCATAGTCCGTTTTATGAATGATGAAAAGTGACAGAAATGAAATCCTAGAGGGGTGTTTTATGTTAAAGATAATTTACCTTTATTACAGCTTTGGTGTTACCAGAGTAAAAATTTAGCTAGCTTTCTGACTTCATATCCATCAGCCAAAGTTCATTTCATTTTCAGCATTCTATCAGGAAAGAATGTCTTTGCCCTTGAGTTTCACATTCAACATACTCATTCAACTAGATGTAAGATCTCATCTTATGACCAGAGCACATTATCTTGGCTACTGTTGTTTATCCTTTGGGGTCTGTGACATATGACTGAGAGAATGTAGTTAAGAGGAAAAAAAGAGAAATCTTTGGCAGTTTCAGGAGTTTCTCTCTGTGGTTGTCTCTTCAGATGTGTACTTGAGGTGCATTTGGTGCTGGGACTAAGCTGCTCACCTCATTGCAAACAGGAGCAACAGAGATCAAGAAATGAGTCATGGGGCCGGGTGGTGGCGGCGCATGCCTTTAATCCCAGCACTCGGGAGGCAGAGGCAGGCGGATCTCTGAGTTCGAGGCCAGCCTGGTCTACAAGAGCTAGTTCCAGGACAGGCTCTAGAAACTACAGGGAAACCCTGTCTCGAAAAACCAAAAAAAAAAAAAAAAAAAAAAAAAAAAAAAAAAAAAAAAATAGAAATGAGTCATGCCCATGCCATGAGAGCTTTAGTTAGGACTTTCCTCCTATATATTACCATCATATCATGAACTCATCAGTAATTTTCTTCATTCGTTTATTATTCTTAATATGTTTATTAGAGTCCTAATGATCCAACCAACTCTAAATTTTTAAAGCCCCCTGTGCTGCAAGGAAGGATGCTGCTTGTTCGTCTCAGCCACCCAGAACCAAAATAATCACAAAGAAACTGTATTAATTAAAACACTGCTTGGCCCATTAGGTCAAGAATATTAGGTCTAACTCTTATATTAATTTAACACATTTCTATTAATCTGGGTATTGCCATGTAGCTGTGGCTTACCGGGTAAAATTCCCAGCATCTTTCTTCAGCAGCGGATTCATGGTGTCCCCTGACTCTGTCATCTTCCTCCCAGAATTCAGTTCTATCTTCCCTGCCTACCTAAGTTCTGTCCTATCAACAGGCCAAGGCAGTTTCTTTATTTATTAATGGTAATCACAGCACACAGAAGGGACTCCCACATCACCCCTGTAAGAAACCAGAACTTCAGCACAAGAGAGTGTGTTATCCAAATCACGCCAAAATCACAATCATTATTACTTTGAATTTGATATGAAAGAGGTTTGGCATTTTTCTGAAAGAGATTTATTTTTCCCTTTGGGTACAACTTTTAAAAAGTTATTATTTTATAGTTTTCAAATGTTTCAATGTCCTTTCCCAATTTGTCTTTTTTATTACCTCCTGAACATTGTTAGCTAATGATTAATGGCTTTTTAATTGGTTTGAAAGTGATTTGACAAAACAAATTCTGTTGGTTTACTAAAAGTTTGTCAGAAAACATTGGATCATTACTAAAAAAAATTTAGAGGGGACCATTTATCTCTAACATAGCAACTAAAGAATATTTTATATTATTTGGCACTACATGTTTCTAGAAAGCTGCATAAAATTTCCATTCACTGATTTTATACAAAATTTTGTCAAGAAACAGCATATGACATGCACATCCTGAGTTTTGAAAGTTTTGTTAGTTTCCTGTGTCAGGTATGTGTGGGCCCTGCATTGTCTCAGTCTGTGATAGATCATTATATTTATCAACCTCAGCCTTTGTGTCTACTGTTGCCCACACTATAAAACCCAGTGAAAAAGAAATGTAATAAATGTAATAAGCTTCTTATTTTTTGAAATCTGTCCCTCTGTCAAGAGTTCCTCTCACTCTACTTTAATTTTTCACTTTTCCTCAATTTATTGCTATTCTGTAATATGTCTTAATTAAACCTAATTCTGTTTTGCTTACTCCTAGGACAGTTCTCATTTATCTTTGGTATGAGACAACAAAATGGAAGGCAGTGTTGGGGGTTGTTCTTTAATGACCACGATGTCCTGCACCATCTTAGTTCTCCGGGTTGTGAGTAATTGTGTAATGAACGGTTCCAGTACTATAACAAACCCTCTATCAATAATAAGACTCAGGGCACCTGACTTGCTCCTGTCCCCATGAGAGTGTTCAGGGAGAAGACCTCATCAGTAAACCAGAGTAAGACAACTTCTCTGGCTTCATCTCAAGCATCCCAGAATTCCTAAACTGTGAGAAGTACATTTCTGTTGTCTGTGTCACCTAATGAGTGGTATGCTGCAGCAATTTGAAGAGAATGAGACACCCACTCCAAAGGAAAACTCCAGAGCATGGAATTTTTTATCACCTCCTACTCAATCACATTTCTTTGAGAGCCATAAGTGATGAGTGGCTGAAGAAGAAAACTTTTGAATTACAGTAAATCATTCATACTTATTTAAATTACATGCAAAATAAGCTCACAATAGACTTTTAGAGAAGCAAGAATGTGTTTTTGTCTGTCAGGAGTGAGTTTCCTCCATCAAAGATAAGAGATAAAAAGTATGAAGGAAAAGTTACACCAAAGAAAGGAATAAAATCCAACTTGTTCCCTTTTAAAAAAAATGAAAAAGATTCTTCTCTCTTACAATATATCCCAACAACTGTTTCCTTTCCCTCTGCATCTCCTAGCTCCTCCCTTCTACCTCCTTTCTCTCCCAGATCCACTCCCCCTCCTTTTTGTTTCCTCTTCAGAAAAGATTAGGCCTCCAAGTGATAACAACAAACAGAATAAAACAAGATACACTATGATAAAGCAAAGGCCCTCAAATCAAGTCTCAACAAGGCTACCTAGTAGGAGGAAGCAAGTCCAACAAGTCGGCAAAGAGTCAGAGTCAGGTGATGAACATTCTAAATTGTGAATCACAATATTCAATATCTAGAAATTTGGAAAATTATTTTATGGTTTTTGTTCAATAATTGTATAAAGAATGTTAACAATAAAATTATAAGGTAATAAAACAAGCATAAGTTACTTCATATTCATATTTCCATATTATCTGTAAGCGCTTGGTAAAAAGTTACACATGAGATAGTTTTGAGAAACAAAAATTAATAGCAATAATAGTGGCTAAGATAATAAAATATAATCAAACATAAAACTATCAACAAATGTCCATAAATCTACTTCTTCAGTGGTGATTGAATTACTTACCTACCAGTAAAACTTTCAGACTAAGCTAAATAAATTCAACTTTTTGAACAATTTTTCTGTTACTATACTAATTCCTACTTTAGTTTAATGGTAAATATGTACCTGTGCACAAAAGAATATTACACATCATTAATCCTACATAAACATGACCATTTGTACAGAATAACCCTAAGACATGTTTTGGCATGGTTCCAAGAGACATTATTGAATCCTGTTAAATTATTGGTTGTAATATTTATTGGAAATATTTGCTAAGGAAAAGAATTTCCATGCAAGAATGCAAGCTAAACTGAATATCCATCATGAAAGAGAGATGGCATAGAATATATAATCATTTTTAAATTTCTGTTCAGAATCTAAATTTAAAAAAGGGTATGTTCAGATTGTAGGAATTTGGAAAATACTTATCTTCTCCATCATTTCTTACATATATTCTATTTAATTTTGACCAATTACAAGAATTTTGACCAATTACACCACTTATGAAAATAAAACAATTAGTTTGTTTATTCTTTTCTCTCTTGAAACTCTGTAGGAGGAGGAGGGTATACTTTGTGTTATTAGAAGAGCATTTTCATATCATTTTAAGAAAAGAACAGTTCTGCCATTTGTTAAAAGTAGTACTCTGTAGGACCCGGGTCTACCTTTGTTCCTGGGGCTCATCTTGAGGACAGTTTCTGGCCAGCTAACTAAGCATCCTGTTTGTTCCTGTGCTCCCTCGGCCCCACCTGGTGATTAGCTGTAGGGCATTGTTGACTCCATTGTTGGTATGGTAATTTCCCACCTGCCTGGGCAGAAATCCTTGTGCACCTGTGAGGTATATAAGGATTTCCCCAAGGTTAAATAAACAGCATTGGGCTGATCGAATGACCCAGGTCTCTTTTTGTGATTTTTCAATCTCCAGGCCCTTGCCGGACTCGCATACAGTACAGTGGCACGGGAACTGTACCGAAGGGGTAACACAGAATCGAGTGTTACAGTACTCACTTGACAATGTTCACCCTTTTGAGAGAACAATTCATGAAAAGTATTTGTCAGTTAAGAATATACCTTAAGATCTAAATACTCCACTAGTTAGCAACACACACACACACAAACACACACATACATAAACACTATATATACACTCATATTTCCTTGGTGCATTTGTATACCATAAACCCTGTCCCATGATTTATCTGCATTTGATAAACTGCTTCCCTCTTCAACTCTATATGAAAAAAATACACAGAAGTTCAGAGTGCTTTAGTTTCCTCATTAGAGGATTTGGTCCACTCCAATCCAGATTGTCTTTTCTTCATTTCCTTGCTCCGCTAGCAGGTTTGTCTCTGGAGCCATCATCGACATGGCCGGGGTCTTAACCACAGAGCCATCTGCCTTCAATCCCAATGAATGATTTCTCCACTACACTCCTTTCTTTTTATATAGTAGTAAATTATATTTTATTATGATATTGCAATTTACTTATAATATTTCTCCCTACACTTTCCTTGACAAAATCTCCTCAATATGCCTCATATTTTCCTTCAAATTCATGACCTCTTTTTTTGCTAACTGCTTTGCATGTGTATAAACATATATATTCCTAAACAAAACTTGTTCAAATTTTTACCTAACTTGCTCCTTTGTTCTACTGTCTTCAGCCTTCTCTTTCTTTTTCTATTTTAGTTTTAGTGTTATTTTTCTCAAGGAGTTTGCAGAGCCTAATCAGGCTTCAAACTCCATAGAGACCCCAGGAAAACCTTGTATTCCTAATCCTATTGACTATACCTCCCACGTGCGGGGATCATAGGTATTCACTATACTTTGTTTCTGCAAATTCTAATTCAGTTTTTGGAGCATAGTGCATGAAGAAATTCTGAGAAGCAGGCAAGGAACTGGGAAGAGAGTAGTGGTTTTGCTGCTGCCAGCTCTTTGTTGGTGCTGAAGACAAAGTGTCAGTTTCACTTGTTTCTCCTAGTTAGTGTGAGGGGTCTAGCCAATGGATTCGTTACAAAGAGAGACCATTTTTCTTTGAATTAAAATATTTTATGTGCATAGGTGATTTGCTTGCAGCTATGTCTGTGTACCACACGCATGCCTGGTGCTTGCAGAGGTCAGAAGATGGCATCAAATTCCCTCCCATTGGAGTTCAAAACTTTTGTGAGTCCTAGTGTGCATGTCAGGAGTTTAACAAGTATTTTCTGTAAGAACTATCTGTGCTCTGTGGGGAGTGGAAGATGCCCTGAGTGATGTCCTAAGTGAATGTGTACTATCAGTATGGACACACTCATTTTAATGACCCAAGAGCTTCAGTCCCATGTAATAAATGACAATGTCCTCTCATTTGGGTTGAAACTCAGAGAGGAAAGGCAAGGCCTTTCCTTCTGGTCCATGTGTGGATGCTAATAGTGTAAACTCAATGAACATCACAGTTTTCTCTCCCCAGCTATTCACTGTATGAAGGCTGCATGCATTTGTGCGTGTGTGTGTGTGTGTGTGTGTGTGTGTGTGTGTGTGTGTGTGCGTGCGTTAGTATGTATTAACACAAGTGCTTGAGAAGGACAACCTAAGCTTTGTTGTTCTCATATGCCCTCCACCATGTTCTTTTTAAAACAGAGCTCTGTCTCTACCCCTCAAAGTTGGGATCATAAGTCTGTGCCTGACACCATGCCTACCTTTGTATGCAGGTTCTGGTGTCACAACGCTGATCACCATGCTTATGTGGCAAGAATTTTACAGATTAAACTGTCTCTCCAGAATCATAAAATAGTTATTATAGGACAAATGCTGTATACACAGCTCCTTCCATCATCTAATATCAATACCCAGTGAAGTTAGTTGATATCTTATACATAAACAGTCAATAATGCAAGGGAATGCTTGTTTTTCTACCTCCTTGTGCCCTCTCTTAAAGTTTCCTTTCAGGACATACAGAAGGCTGGAGGTGAGTAGAACACTCCCTCCCATGGGAAGAATGTGGGACAGCTAAATGTGTATCAATACTAAACATAACTGGACTCATCCTTCCTTTCCCTTAACTCTCTGCCCTGCTTCTTCTAGGTATTGGGTTAAGCCTAGTTTAGCAATGACACTTTTCAGCAGCATTTTCAGAAGACTAAGTGAGGGCTGTCTAATTGCAATTATCTTCACGTTTTTTCAAAATGTCAAAATTGTCAAGCTTCTTTGCTTTTAATTCTACATTTTAGTTACTTGAAGTAATAGGAAAGTCCCAGTCAATAATATAACATTGCACAGAAGCACTTCCAATACCGGAAGATAAAAACCTACTCTGGGAGAACTTTGAAATGAGGTTTGTATTTCAGACAGGTTAAGTACATTTGGTCACCAGTGTAAGCCTTCCCTTCCTTCAGGGAAACGGGTCCAGCAGTTATTCACATCAGAAGGCTGTGCAGCCCCTAAGATCATTTCCTCTGCTCTGCCAACAAACTCTAAGTCAGCATTTAAGCTTTATACCGAACAGAAATCTCACTATAGTTTTTCCTGAACACCAGTCATAAAAATTCAATCTCACTAATCATACAGTTCTCTTCCATTTTCTCTCTAATAACTATTTAGACTCTGTTCATATTATTTTTTTGATATAATTACCAAGATATGTTCCCTCCACCAGTACCTATTACTAGTTAGTTATTGTTATTGTTGTTCATATAAGAAAAACAATGTTGGCATTTCGAAGTGTGTATATCGAACAGGGTCAATCAATAGCCCATTGTTGCTATTGACAAAGACTAGAATAGAAAACCACACAGGGATTTCAAATGTTTCTAAATCTCCCACAAAGTCTCTGTTCATCAAGAGAAAGGTGGGCTTATTTCATATGTAGTAATACAGTTCTAGTTAATGGATAATGCATTATGACATCCTAAATTTATTTTCCAATAAAGCTCTCAAAATTCTAGCATCATTAATGATGAGTATCAAGAAAAGTTGAAGTGTATTTTCATATTTCCTTGTTACATGTCCTTACTCTATCAATTTGAAAAAAAAAGTTCAGGTAGTGAAATTAATTTTTTCTTGTTGACCAGCAAAAACATCATATGAAGCTTGAACTCCTCTAGGTATGGACCTTGCTACTGTGTTATGGCACAGGAGAATGCACTGTGATATATAGTTAAGAGGAATTTCATCTGTGAATCTGGCTAGTCGGTTTGTTCAGGAACCCATAGTGATTTCATTACTATAGTCTTAGTGAGTGCCTTCTGTTAAAAATCTGAGGTTTTCACGTTCATTGCCGTTGTCCTTGGTTTCTCAGTCCTCCTCCACCGTCAGCCACATTCAGAGAGTCCGGTTTGGTCCCCTGTTCCATCAGCCTTGTCAGTTTGGTTGCTCACCTTCCTGGACTTAGGGGGAGCTGGGAGGACCTTGGACTTAACATAGTGAAGGGAACCCTGATGGCTCTTTGTCTTGGAGAGGGGTGGAGTGGGGGTATGGGTGAAAGGGAGGGGAGGTAAGGGGGAGGAGGAGGGAAGGAGATGGAAATCTTTAATAAAAAAATGAGGAAAAAAAATCTGAGGTTTTAGCAAGAAAAATCAAGTTATCAAGTCAAACTAAAAAAGTTCAGTAGCATCCACCCAGAGCTAGTTAGGCAAGGAGTAAGCACAAATAAGACATCTTCTGCGTTATCTTGACTTTAACTGGGTAGTTCCTTGAGTCACGATACTAGATAATATTGACTATTTACCAGCACTTGACATCTATTACTCAGTGGTCCTAGGTCAGAAAAGACCATACATATCAGTGACTTCACCAGACGGTAGCCCTGACCACACAAAGCTGCAGAAGGGAGCTGAATAACTTCCTGCTACTTCACAATTCAACTCTGCTGCACAGACAAATTATACCCTTTCAGCATGTAATGAAAGCGCAGATCACAGAGGATCTTTATTGGTAAAGTATCGCATGCCATTTAGTATGCATTTTAAGTTCGAGGTGTGATTTAAAGTAATTATCTCTCATAAATGTTGTCTCTCAACCACTATGAATAAAGAAAGTGTTGCAAATGTTTGTAAGAAGTTGGCTTATGAAATCTGCTACTATGATTAAAATCATTTATTGTGTAAAAGTGTTGGCACTGGGTATATTCCTCGATAGTAGTATATGCGTAGTATTAGCAAAGCACTAGGCTTAATCCTTAGTTCTGCAAAAAAAAAAAAAAAAAAAAAAACAATAAGTTTTTAAAACTCACCTTGAAATTGTTTTATATTGAGAAAACATTTTATTACTCAAATAACTTCCATGTATTTTCTTAGAACTTTGAACCACTCATATAGTTTTGTATTTCTAATTTGGCAAGAGGGTTTTTTTCTGTCCTCTTGCACAAGTTCATATATTTTTTAACCCTCTTTAGCTCCTTTTTAGAAGAACAGAAAAGATGCAGACAGCACAGTATGTGATAATGCACATGACTTTTGATTCTTAGTGAATCATTGCTTTACTCTTTAGCATATGTGAATGCTGTGTGGCAAAACCGTAAGCATTGTCTTGGCAGTCATGTGGTTTTGTGGTAATCGACTGCAGGCTTTATGGGTTTAGCACATTCTTAATGTACTCTAATGGAACATCTGAACCAGCAAACAGGAAATGTGAAGCAAAGATTCTGTTTCTGAATATCTACATGCACATAGGTGAAATGATGATAGAACCCGTCTTCCACTTGACAATTCAAACATGATATCTACTGTCTGTTTTAATGTGTTTCTTATCAAATATATATTTTCCCATATACATTTTTGCTGTATGTTATATATAGTGAAGTTATTCAAGTCATAAATTGCTCTTCCTGGAAGAATATCTTAGTTTTTCAGTTTGATCATTATAAAAATGAGATCTGACTTGAAGAAGTGTAAACTATTTGAAGGAACTTATTTGTGTAAAGTTGTGAATGACTGACTATAGAATTATATTATAGGGATTATATAGAGATTGTAGAGTATGTTTGGATTATAGAGTATACACTGTAGAGTTTAGGACCATGAACACATCCTCACTCCTACTAGTAGTTTAGTTAGAAATTTACAAGGAAAACTACTGCTGGCATGCTCTAATATTGACTTTATAAAACTGAACAGGCTTGGCTGGAGAGATGATGGTTCATTGGTCTAGAGCGTGGGTTGCTGTTCCAAAGGACCTGGGTTCAATGCTGGCATCTGCATGGAGGCTCGACGCTCCCTGTTACTACAGTCCCAGGGAATTTAATACCCTTTTATGGCCTCCATGAGCACCAAGCATGCACATGACACACAGGCTTACATACAGCCAAAATACATATACACATAACGTAGTAACACTTCAACCTTAAAAGGTACTGATCAAGTTTAACATAGACATTTTTTTTTCCTGTCAAGAGGGTTGAATCTCTACATGGGAATTTTAAAGAAAGAAAACCATCAGCACAACTGAGAGGTACCCAGAACCACCTGAACTAGGTAGACCCTATTATAATACTTAAAATTATAAAGATTTACACGTTATTCTCAAATAAATTTAACCTTTTAAACCAATCTCTCTGTCTCTCTTTTTGTCTCTGTCTCTGTTTCTCTGTGTGTGTGTGTGTGTGAGAGAGAGAGAGACAGAGAGAGAGAGAGAGAGAGAGAGAGAGAGAGAGAGAGAGAGAGAGAGAGGGAGAGGGAGAGGGAGAGGGAGAGAGAGAAAGAGAGAGAGAGAGGACATGAACCTAGCTCTGGGGATCACCAGTCTCAAAACCAGTAATTCAAGGCAAGTGCCTTTACCCACTGAGCCATTTCACAGTTTCAATTTTAAATATTTTTAAAATTTAAAATTATACTTTAATAAGTTGGATTATTTAAAAAATAACAAATGACCTTATTTTCTAGTGATGACTAGTATATATTTAATTGTTAATATATAACAAATCTATATGAATGTAAATACATATTTCTGATACTAGTTTCCAATTAAAATTGGATTTATAACAAATGTACAATACTATTATTTGGGTTTAATGGCTTTTTCTATTATATTAAATGTATAAAATATTTTAATATATGCATAAAACTCTTAAAAATTATTATTTTGTCACCATATGTTAAATGTTGTTTCTAAAGTTTATTCAGAATATGTCCCTGAGATTATTTCTTAATAGACAATTTAAAATTAAAGTACAGATTTATCCCTGGGGTTTTTTACTATTGCAGAAAACAAAATATGATAATGCTAAAGAATAAAGTGTACCAGATAAACTAAGCATGGAAGAAAAATTATTCCACTTGATTTGTATAGGGGAAAGATTGAACTCATCTTCCTTAAAAAAATAGACCAGAGTTCTCATACCTAATAGTTAATGAAGCACTAGAAGGCATATAGAAAAGGCAGGTCAATATTATTAGTCCATTTGAGTTTGCTAATTGGTGCTTTTGAAGTTCAGCTCCTGTCACCCCATTGGTTTAAATTCTTCAGTGATTTCTACTCAAAGGTATGGGTTCAATGTACCTTAGACAAAGATTCCTTGGTTGTAAAACTGACAAGATGCAAGAATATACTGTTTCATTTTTTAACTTATTTTTATTAGCATACATTTCATTATGGCAGATTTTTAAAAATTGTTTATGGCTTTTCCCCCTGTTTTCTGACAGATGTCCTATAACCATTTGTGCTCTTCCATCTGTAGGAGTTTTCATTTCCCTTCCATGTCACAAATGTCCTTTTGTGTTCCCCTCTTCAGTACCTCTCATCTCCTTCTTTCTATTTCCCCTACTTATACACTCTCAAATGACCTCATTTGCATATGTAAAACATTAAAATTTAAGAATTGTATATGAGAGACATCATATTATGATTGTTTTTCAGACTCTTGATCATAACACTTGATTTAATAATTCTAAGATTTGCCTATCTTCCCTCAAATATCATTTCATTTTGCTCTATAGCTAGAAAACAATATGTTGAATGTATATGCATTGTTTATTTATTCATATGTTGCTGAGTGTCTATTTCTGTCATTTGCTATTAAAATAATGCAGCAGTGAACATGGAATTGCAAATGTCTCTATGGTATTATGTAGAATTCTTTGGGTATAGGTTCATGTCCTGATTGCTTTTATTAACAAAAACCTTGATATGTCTGGACAAAGGGGAGTCCTAACTTGTGAAGTTTTCAAGGGAAGTTGTGAGTTCTTCTTTAAGGACTCCAGAAGAGCCATTTGATATTTAAAATTAAGAATATGTGAATCTAGTCACTGGATGATAAATAATCAATTGTAATTAACCAGAGATCAGAACCACTAAAATGAGATTGCAGTTCTCTTAGGACATCAGCTGGAACTGAAGAATGAACTGTGCTCAAGAAGGGACCAGCATTATTCAGCTGAAATTATCCACAAAGTGTTTCCTTGGGGACAGACCATAGAAGCTGAGGTCTAGAGGGTACAAAAGTTACACTAAATTTGATAATGTATAAGCTTCTCAGGAGGCACTGTTTTTTTTTTTTCAGCTCAAAATTCTACAAGATTTTCTTTTCTAATTTTTTATTAAATTATATAATTTTACAAATTTTCACCTCCTCCCCTCCTCCCATTTTCCTTTCCCTTCCCTTAACCCCCCTCCCCCTCCCTCTCCAGTCCAAGGAGCACTCAGGGTTCCCTGCCCTGTGGGAAGTTCAAGTTCCTCCCCCATCCATCCAGATCTAGGAAGGTGAGGATCCAAACACACTAGGTTTACACAAAGCCAGCACATGCAGTAGAATCAAAACCCAGTGCCATTGTTCTTGGCTTCTCGATCAGCCCTCCTTGTCAGCCACATTCAGAGAGTCCAGTTTGATCACATGCTCCATCAGTCCCAGTCCAGCTGGCCTTGGTGAATTCTCACTAGATCAGTCCCATTGTCTCGGTGAATGGACGTGCCTCTCACGGTCCTGACTTCCTTGCTCATGTTCTCCCTCCTTCTGGTCCTCATTGGGACCTTGGGATCTTAGTCCGGTGCTCCAATGTGGGGCTCTGTCTCTATCTCCATCCATTGCCAGATGAAGGTTCTATGGTGATATGCAAGATAATCATCAGCTTGGCTATAGTAAAGGACCAGTTCAGGCCCCCTCTCCTCAGCTGCTCAAGGAGCAAGCTGGGGACATCTCCTTGGACACCTGGGAACCCCTCTAGAGTCCAATCTCTTGCCTACCTTCAAATGGCTCCCATAATTAAGATAAATACTTCCCTGATTTCATATCCACTCTTTTTCCATCCTAACTGTCCCATTCCCCCAAGCTCTCCCCACCCTCCCCTTCTCACTTCTCTCTCCCCATCTCCCTTTACCCCCATCCTACCCCCACCCCAAGGTCTCAATTTTTGCCTGGCAATCTTGTCTACTTCCAATATCCAGGAGGATAACTACAAACTACATGTTTTTCTTTGCTTTCACCTTCCTATCTAGCTTCTCTAGGATCATGAAATAAAGGCAACCTTCTGATTGGGAGAAGATCGTCACCAACCCCACAACAGACAAAGGTCTGATCTCCAAAATATATAAAGAGCTCAAGAAACTAGACTTTAAAATGCTAATTAACCCAATTTAAAAAATGGGGTACTGATCTGAACAGAGAATTCTCAACTGAAGAAGTTCAAATGGCCAAAAGACACTTAAGGTCATACTCAACCTCCTTAGTGATCGGGGAAATGCAAATCAAAACAACTTTGAGATACTATCTTACACCTGTCAGAATGGCTAAAATCAAAAACACCAATGATAGACTTTGCTGGAGAGGATGTGGAGTAAGGGGTACACTCATCCACTGCTGGTAGGAATGCAAACTTGTGCAATCACTTTGGAAATCAGTGTGGCAGTTTCTCAGGAAATTCGGAATCAACCTATCCAGGGATCCAGCAATACCACTCTTGGGAATATTCCCAAGAGATGCCCTATCATACTACAAAAACATTTGTTCAACTATGTTCATAGCAGCATTATTTGTAATAGCCAGATCCTAGAAACAACCTAGATGCCCCTCAATGGAAGAATGGATAAAGAAAGTGTGGAAAATATATGCATTGGAGTACTACTCTGCGGTAAAAAACAATGACATCTTGAATTTTGCATGCAAATGAATGGAAATTGAAAACACCATCCTGAGTGAGGTAACCCAGACCCAAAAAGATGAATATGGTATGTACTCATTCATTAGTGGATTCTAGCCATAGAATTGAGCCTATATTTCATGATCCTAGAGGCACTGGTTTTGAAGGCATGAAGTGGTCATAAAAAGTAGCTGATGCTTGACACTTTGAGATAACAGGAAAAGCCATTGGTAATGGTACAGCGTCAGCTGTTGTAAAAATCCCACCAATGAAGGACAAATGGAGAGAAGATAAAGACTGTTACCATGGAGCAAGATCAGGGTCTTGTCTATATTTTCTCCTAATAGTTCACTTATTCTAGTAGAAACTTTCTAATTTTATACAGTCTAACCTGTTGATCTACTTTATGTATTATTGGAATCTTGTCTATAAAGTCTATGCCTATACTAATAATTTAAAATGTTTCCCTTTTATTTTGCTTTAAATCATTCAGCTTTTAAGTTTTTAATAAGGTATTTGATACATTTTAAATTTATTCATGTGCCAGTTGAGAAAAGTGGATGTAATTTTCATCATCTGTAGGTAGAGACCCAGTTTTGCCAGTACCATTTGGTGAATAGACTGTCATTTTATGAGTATTTTTTCTTTTTATGGTTTTGTCAAAAACTAGATGTCTATAGATAGCTGTGAGGGCTTGTTTCTTTCACTCAAGCTATACTAAAGGCTTTAGTGAGTGATAATGAAAGCCTGGTATTGGCATAAAAACATACATTTAGACCAGTGAAACAGTATGCCCAAGACCTGTATAACTTCAAGCTAGACAAATTCCCAACCTCAAAAATGGAACCTGGACACAAAATCTACCCATAAACCTAAAGGCATTTGCAAATTATTACCTGCTAGGAAAAGGAAAATTATTATCACCAATGGAGTGTGTGTGAGTCTGTCAGCCACGCTCTGGGAAGACACCATGCTTAGGAGTTGACCAATAAAAACAAACAAATAAATAAATAAATAATAAAAAACAAATTTTTGTGTGGGCTTTTTGTTTTGCTTTGCTATTTTTGTCTTATCTTATTTTGAGCTTTTGGTTAGTTTGTTAATTTTCATTTTTTGATATTTTGTTTAATTATTTTTGAGTATTTATGTGTTGATGTCTTTTATTTCTTTTTCATATTATCTTAAAAAATGAATACAGGATGTACTGTTCATACTTTCTCCCCACTTCCAGATCCTTCTTTCCTCTTTAACCAATAAATACAACCTTTCTTGTTCTCTGTTTTAGTAACAAACAGAATAAAAAGATAAGAAAAAAACCAAGAAATACACACCAAGCCCACACTAAAACTGAAAAGATCATCAATATGAACAAGCAAAGGACCAATGGACCAGTAAGACAAAAACTGCCTGATGAAAGCAATATGAAGCAAAAGTTCTACAAAACTACTATTGAGTTCCTCTTGTGTTGGTCACTTACACCTGGGCATGGGTCCTACTCTGTAGAGTATTTTATATACCCATTGAGACTCTATGGGAGAAAAATAATTTTCCCTTTACAAGCAGTTGATATGGGTAGGAACTGACACAACTAGATGTAACCCTTTCATTGTTAGCACTAGAACTTTGATTTGTTGGCACAAATGTGTAGGTAGGACACTGTCTCTTTTATTTGGTAATTTCATTTAGATTTTATTCATATATGTATGTGTCTTAGGAAACTTATACAGAGGCAGGTTTCCATAAAACCCTTAAAATGTCTCTTATTGCTAGTTGTACCTAGGAATATTTTCTCCCTTAATTTTCCCTTCCATCTCCCTCTGCATTTAATCCCCCACTCCTCTATCCCTCCAGTCTCTTTATAACAACATGTAATTCAGTTTCTCTTCTTTGGGAGATCCTCTCCTGACCCCCAGTTCCTTACTAGGTACCTAACCTCTGTGGTTATGTGGATTATAGCTTGCACATCAAAGACTTAAGAATTAATATGCATAATCTAAGTGAAAACTATAGTATTTGCATTTTGGGATCTGGATTAACTCACTCAAGATGATTATTTTCTAGTTTCATCCATTTACTTGTGAATTCATAATATCATTTTTTAACAACTGAATAGCTTTCCATTGTGAAAGGGCACCACTTTTTTTTTTCTTTTCTCATGGTTTATTTTTTTTTTTATATTTAAAAATTTCCATCTCCTTCCCTCCTCCTCCCCCCTCCCTCCCCTCCTCCTCCCCCTTCCCTCCCCTCCTTCTCCCCCTTCCCTCCCCTCCCCTCCACCCATACCTCCCCTCCCTCCCTCTCAGAGGGCACCACTTTTTATTTATCTTCATAAGCTAATGGAATTCTAGTCTGTTTCAAACTGCTGACAATTATGAATAGAGGAGAAACGAACATGAGGGGAGGTTGGGTTGGAACAGGGAGGGGTTGAGGGAGGAAAAGCTGTGGTCAGGATGTGTTGTATGAGAAAAAGTTAAATACTTAAAAAAGATGTAGTAATATGCAGAGTCCTTTGGGTGTATGCCCAGGAGCCCTATAGCTAGATCTAGAAGTAGATCTATTCCCAGCTTTCTGAGGAACTATCACACTGATTGGAATAGTGACTGTAGAAGTTTGCACTCATTCTCATAATGAATGAGTATTTCCTTTCCCTGATCCCTCACCTGCATATGCTGTCATTTTTAAATTGATCTTGGCCATTCCGTCTATGAAAACATTAGTTTTAACTTTCAGTTCCCTGATGACTAAGGAATTTGAACATTTCTTTAAGGATTCCACTGTCATTTGTGTTTCATAATTTTAGGACACTGTGCGGAGTTCTGTACCGCATTTTAACTGGTTTATTTGTTATAGTGATGCTCGATTTTACACAGTTTAGATACTAACCTTTTATCAGCTTTGTTTTTCTAACTGAAAACAGATCGTTTTCTCATGAAATGTATCCCAATTACTCCTGCCAGTTTGCACTCACCTATACTCCCTTTCTATATCAACTTCATTTCTGTCTCTGGTTAGAGTAAAATGGGCTTCTAAGGGATAATAGTCAAGCATGACTACAGAAAATATAATAAGATAAAAAACCTCTCATATTGTAGTTGGACATGGCAGCCCAACAGGAGAAAAAGAGTCCCAAAAGTAGACAAAAGGGTCAGAGACCCACTTGTTCTCATTGACAAGAATCTCATAAATATAGTAGTTAATAACTATAAGATGTTTGCATAGTCCTGGTATGCCCTGTGTTTGCTACTTCTGTCTCTGGGAGCTCATGTGTGCCCTGCTATGTTGATTGGCAGATCTTATTATCCTAGTGCCCTCCATCTTCTCTTGCTCTTACAGTCTTTCCAGCCCCTCTTCCATAGGATTTCCTGAACACCTAGGAGGAAAGATTTGATGAAGACTTACTATATAGACTCTCTGTACAATGTCAAATTGTGTGTCTGTTCCCACAGTTTCTGCATATGTTCCTATCTGTTGGTCTGTTGTCTGAGGAAGCCTTTCTAATGATAACTGGACAAGGGGTTTATCTGTGAGTATAACAGAATATCATTATGAATAATTTATTGATTATTATTTTTTAAGACCAACCATGTTTGACATCACTCTAGGTCTCTCGGTTATCTAGTCTTTGGTTCTTGGTTACCCAAGTGCTGTCAGGTATGAGATTTTTCTCACAAAATGGACCTAAAGTCAAATCAAACACTAGTTGGGTACTCCTACAGGTTCTGTACTACCATTGACATAGAATATTTTGTAGGTAGAACAGATGATAGTGCAAAGGTTTTTTTTTTTTTTTTGCCTGAGTTGGTGTACACTTCTCTCTTTTGGTTGTCTACAGAGTACCTTCCTGAACCAAAGAGACTAGTACATAGAGATAAAGGCTTCAGCTCAACTTCTCTGTGTCCAATGGGTAGTGTGAATGCTATGCTTGGCAATGGGTCCCCACTGTGAGGTTACTGAGACCAACGTTTTGTCTTAACATCAGCCTGGTTTGTTTGGGGAACTCCTTGGGATCATCTTGGTCAATAACTCAATTGAGTATAACCCAGGCCCTCTATTTGAAACCTTTCTTGGCTACAGAGATGGCCTGTTGAGATTCTGTAACCTTCATTACTAGACTACCTCATCAGGATCACCCTCATAGATTCCAGGAAGTTTCTCACTGCATTAGATTTCCATAAAACTCCCCAAATTTTCCCCAGTTCCAGGTATCTCTCCTCACACACTCTCTTTCTTCATCCCATATTCCCCTATGGCCTTATCCCTCCCACTCCTGCTCCTGTCCCCACGTACCTCAAGCCAACCTTTAAAATATATTTTATTTCCCCTATCCTGTGATATCTATGTTCTCCCATTTCTTTCCACTTTATCTAACCTCTTTGTATCTACAGGTTGTAGTGTGATTACTGCTTACTTAACAGTTAATGTCCACTTCTAAGTTAGTACATACCATATTAGTCTTTCTGGGGCTCATTTACCTGACTCAGAATTTTGTTTCTTACTTCCATCAATTTGCCTACAAAATCCATGATGTCATTTTTTTGAAGAGCTAATGTTCTATTATATAAATGGCCAACATTTAGTTTCTCCATTCTTCTATTGGGAGACATCTAGGTTGTTTGCAGTTTCTGGGTATTGTGAATAAAGCCACTATGAACATGATGATGAAGTGACTTATGGTGGGATGGAGCATCCTTTGGGTATATACCTAACACTTGTATATCTGGGTCTGGAGGTGGATCTATTTCTAACTTTTTGAGGAACCATATTGATTTCCATAGTGGGTATATAAGTTTGTACTCCCAACAACAATAAAGGAGTATTCCCCTTGTTCTATATCCTTGCCAGCATGAGTTGTCACTTGTGTTTGATTTGAATTTCCCTGATAGCTGAGGGTGTTGAATTTTAGAGATTCCTCTTTACATATTTTCAATATTGGTACTCTATCAGATGTGGAGATGCTAAAAATATTTTCCCATTCTGTAGACTGCTGTTTTGTCTGAATGACAGTGTTCTTTGTTGTGTAGAGGGTTTTATTTTCTTGAGGTTCCAAGTAATAATCACTTATCTTTGTGTCTGTGATAACAGTACTATATTCAGAGAGTCTTTTCCTGTGCCTGTGAATTCAAGGTTATTCCCATTTTATCTTCAATCAGTTCAGTATATATATATATATATATATATATATATATATATATATATATATGTATGTATATATATATATATATGGTTTTATATTGAGGCCCTTTATCTACTTGAACTTGACTTTGCATTGTAGCACATGCATACATCCAGTTTGACTAAAACCATTTGTTGAAGATGCTCTCTTTTTTCACTGTGTATTTCTGACTTCTCTATCAATATTCAGGTATCCATAGGTATGGGGATTTATATCTGGGTTTGCAATATCAATGGCAATACCATCTTGGCTCTTAGGTCCATTTGCTTAGAATATGCTTTTTTCAACCCTCTACCCTGAGGTAATGTTTATCCTTGATGTTGAGGTGTGTTTTGTGTACAGCAGAAAGATAAATCAAGTTTTCATATTTCTTCTGTTAATCTGTGCCTTTTTATTGGACAATTGAAACCATTGTTATTGAAAGATATCAATGACCAACTATTGTTGATTCCTGTTATTTTGTTGCTGGTTTTGGTGGTGGTGGTGGTAGTGGTGGTGGTGGTATGTGTTTGTTTGTTTTTTTTCCTGTTTTATCACTGGTGAGGTTAATGTCCTTAGGTTGGAGTTTTCTTTATATCAAATTACATAATGTTACATTTGTAGATAGTTATTATTCCAGTTTGACTTCATCATAGAATATCTTATATCTCCAGATATGATGATTGAATGCTTTGCTAGGTCTGAACTGACATCTGTGGTCTCTTAGAGTATGCTAGACATCTGTCCAGGCTCTTCTGACTCTTTGAGCTTCTATTAAGGTTTGGATGCAATTCTAATAAGTCTGCCTTTATATGTTACTTGGTCTTTTCTTCTTTCAGCTTTTAATATTCTTTCTTCGTTCTGTAAGTTTATTGTTTTGATTACTATGTGGCAATGGGGCTTTCTTTTCTGATCCAATCTATTTGGTGTTCTATATGCTTCATGTAGCTTTATAGGCATCTTCTCTCTAGATTGGGAAAATTATCTTCTATAATTATGTTGAAGATATTTTCTTGGCATGTGACCTGGTATAGTAAAAAGGAGCAGGCTGTGTCCCGCCTGGCTCCCAGCCGTCCAGCTAGCTTAGCCCCTGAAATAAGCACACTGAAATTGTATTAATTAAATTACTGCCTGACCCATTATTTCTAGCCTCTTATTTGCTAACTCTCCCATATTAGTTTAACCCATTTCTAATAATGTGTATATTACCACAAGGTTGTGGCTTACTGGGAAAGATTCTAACCTACATCTGTCTCAGGCCAGAGATTCATGGTGTCTTCCCTTCTTTCCAGCATTCTCTTCTGTCTACTCTGCCCACCTGAGGGCTGCCCTATCAAAAAGCCAAGACAGTCTCTTTATTTAACCAATGAAATCAACACAAAACAGAAGAACCTCCTACATCAACCTGGGTTTCTTCTTCCTCTATACCTATTATTCTTAGGTTTGGTTTTTACATAATGGCCCATATTTTCTAGATGTTTTATATCATGAGGTCTTAGGGTTTTATTGTTTGGGTTTTTGTGTATGTGTGTTATTTTTTCTGTTATTTTCTGTGCTTTTTTCTGTTATTGTTGTTTTGATTTAATGTTTTCTTTAACTTATGTTTCTATTTCTTCTATTGTATTCTCAACACCTGAGATTCTTTTTTCCATCTCTTGCAGTCTGTTGGTGAAGCTTACCTCTGTAGTCCTGGTTAGAATTCATAAACTTACTCTCCCAGCACACAGACATTCTGATCCTTTGACATCCTGGGATTGTCCCTCATTGGCTAGGCATGATCAGAACCTCTAACAGCACCAGTTGCTAAGCCCTCAAGCAACATTGCTACTGCACGATTGCCCCTCATTGGCTAGGTATAATGTTTTGCAATGAGTTTCTTCTTATTCCTCTAAAACTATTATTTGTAGATTTGGTGTCTTCATAGTGTCACAGATTTCCTGGATGCTCTGTGCCTGGATTATTTTTAAATGTAACATATTCTTTGGCTGAGGTATCCCTTTCTCTCTATCGGAGAGATTTACTGCTAATTCTGTTTGTTTGTTTAGCTGTTTGGTTATGGTTTTGCTTGTTTGTTTCATTGGTTGGTTGGTTTGATTTTCCACTTATTGCATTTTTTAGTTCTAGTGTTATATCAATTGGACTACCCCTCAGTGATTCTATTTCATTTTCATGTCTTGAACTGTCTTCATTATTTCATTCCACGGCTCATTTTTGTTTTCACTGATTACATTGAGGGATTTATTCATATCCTCTTTAAGGTCCTTGAGCATACTTGTAAGTGCTAATTTGAAGTTCCTCTCTTGTACTTCTGATATATTGCATTTATCAGTCCTGTTTTGATAGAGTTACTTAGTTTTGGTGGAGACATATTTTGTTGGTTTAATTCTTGTGTTTTTGTACTGGTTTCTAGGTATCTTGGATTAGAATAATTGGGATTCCTGGTGTTGATACATGCCGTTAATGTTTGATGAATGTGTGTTTCATTCCTTGGTTTCTGTTGGCTTTTCTGTATCTTAGGAAAGTGTGGAGGCTGGGGAGGCTGTCTCATGGGGGTGCTTGTGCAGATCTGTGGATAACAGAAAGGATCAGAGTTGTACTAGGAGAAACGGTTGAGAAAGGCTTTTGGAAAGAACTAAAGGAATCCTGTTCAAACCTACAGGTGAGGTAAACAGGCAGTTGAAAGTGTGATGGGAAGAGGGCATCTTTGTCTTGTGCTTCAGCATTACTCCATTTCTCAGCCATTTTACATTAAGGTAACTGGGATTTGGTGGAATGAAAGCATATTGTTTTGTCTGTTCAAGTCCCTTTCTCAGGGTCTGGAGTTACGATATTTGAGGTGTTAATAAATGATCTTAAATATTCTGAATAGATATTCTGTTCTTTTGTTACTGTTTCCACATTCAGATCCTCGGTAAATGGGGTGGCTCTGGGGTTCCTAGTAAAGAGTGCTTCTTCAGGTTGGTGAGTGGCAGAAAGAGATGGAGATGGACTGGAAGGAGAGGCTGCAAAGGGCTGTGGGAAAGAGCTAGGGGGATGTAGTCCAGGCAAGAGACAGAGTACACAGGGAGGACAGCAGTGGTAGAAGGAGGGTTCCTGCAAGCCAACTGAAGTTGGACAAAGAATAATCTCGAGAGACAGTGATAATGGGGCTATGGCTACTGCATGATTCCCCAAGAGGTCAATTCCCCAGCAATTGGAGTTGAGGCATTAGGAAAGAAAAGCTCCTGCAAGCACACTGATGCTACAGGACTGGGGGAAAATCTAGGCAGAGCATAATGTAGAACAGAGAGAATACTGGTAACCCCCTACCGGTGTCCCAGACAGTAGAAACCACTAGGTAGAAGGTGCTGTTGAGGATCAGTAACTGAAACAAAGAAAGGAAGTTGGGTTTGGAGGGAAGGTTGAGAGGGTGTTCTGGTTTTGTATGTTTGGAAGAAGGAGAGACAGACAGAGACAGAGAATCAGCTTAGATAAATACAGAGGTGAAGAGGAGCTGAGAGAGAAAACATGATATTATATGAAAAATAAAAGATTTTTTAATACTTGATTTAGAATGTGAATTTGGGGTGTCTTTCCCCTCCCTGTAGGTTGCCATACAGACACATTATAGAATCATAGCTATTTTAATCATTTTCAAATTGGTCACAAAGTCTGCCAAAGGGGTGAGTATGTATGTATCTGTTTTTCTAAGCACACTCAAAAATATGTAGCTATACATAGAGATATAGATGTAGATATGTAAACAACATCTTAGGCTAATCCATATATGTGCATTTATAATTTAATATCCATATCAGCAACTTAAAATAATTAGTTATTCATTTTTCAGCCCTTTTCTTGCCTGGTATAAGTCAATGTCATTAAAATAGATTATCACAGGCCTGGTAATTTTATTGCAGTATTTATTCTTTTATTTAAGTCCCTTTGTTTGTTTGTTTTTTGTTTGTTTTGTTTTGCTAGGTGACAGCATAAGTCCTGTTCACAGAAGCAGAATTTCAGAAGGAACTGTTACCACTAGGGAGAGGAAGATAGTTATAAAAGATATTTTAATAAATAGCTTTAGGAACCTTCAGAATTTTCTATTTGTATTCTTTTTATCCTAACTTGATGGCTGTTTTCTTCTAATCGCTTAACAATTTAAATCTGAAATTTGTCATGCAAAAGCACAATGGAGGAGTCATACTCATCACAAAATCATTTCCAGCTCCCTCAGTAGGGGGTTGCTGTCTCATGCAGACATGGAAATTAGTATTGGCTATAGGCCTAGGAGGCAGAGGAATGCCATGAATAGAAGTTAAACTGAGAACTATTAAGTGTACTAATAATGTATTAAATCTAATCCCTTACAGCAAATTATTTCTGAATTGCTGATACTTATCTTTTTAATATATACACAATATACTGAGTATCAAAATGGTCTCTTTTCTCCTGGATGTGGTACATAAGTCAGACTGGTAAAGGATGGATAAGACACACTTGAACAGAAGGTATCATGGCTAACTAAGCAGATATAAGGCAGGAGCACCAGGATCTGAGTATTCTTATGCCTTCACATTTGACCTAAGTTATTCCACTGCTACTTAATTGTGCTTTATTCTTTAAAAATAACAAAGTAATGCCACCCTACTTCACAGTGTGCAGGGCTATATTAGGAGGTGTGTGTAAAGGTCTAAAAGTGTTATTGACACATAGTGTTTATGAGTGCTGGATGGTGTGAACATAAACTTCAGGTTTTGAAGGAGAGAAAAAAAAACTCCTTCCTCAAGAGACAGAGGCATACAGATATCTATGAGTTCAAAGCCATCCGATCTATATATGGAGTTCCAGGCCAGCCAGACTATGCAAAAAGACTGTCTCAAAACCCAAAAAGAAAAAAGAAAAGAAAAAGACAATGTAATAAAGGACATGGCATTTTCTGTCTCAGAAATTTATGGAAATTCTTTAAAATATACAACATGTGGAAGGATTATTGCATATGAAAAAGTTGCTTTCTGTGTGCTTTATTAACTCCCCAGAAATTTTGGTAGAAACTGAGGGGATTGTAGCCCTACTAGCTCCACCAGTACAGTTTCTTAGAACCAACAGTGATACCAGTGTTCTACATTGAGAGGTATGAACATTTTAGAATGAGTCTAGGGATCATCAGATCTTTCTGAAATAGAGAAAATTGAAAGGTCAATTGTACTTTGGAGCTTGCCAGTCTTTTTCCTGAGAAGAATGCAAATGCACAGTAATGTCTATGGGATGATCTGCACACATACAATCGCTTTAATAAAATACCACCTTTATCTTTCTTACACACACATTATCCCACTTTCACATCTAAATCATTCTTCATGCTAAGAGCTAATCTCATTTCCTCATACTTGTTAATGATTCATGTTAAATATCTCTCTAAGAATAATTACTACTCAGCTAAATTTCTCAGGTGCATGCGCGCACACACACACACACACACACACACACACACACATGCATAGGTGGGATTAATGAGTCAGGTGATTCTTGTTATATACTGTAGAAAAACATTACCATATATTTTGACATAATAAATCCATCAAAGAAGTTATAATATATGTTTTAGTGTAATAATTAGTATGTTATCTTTATAAAGACCCTGAAAACTTTTGAAATATGTCTTACCTGGAGTGTTCCAAAACTTTCTATTATCTCCCCTCCTACAGAAGAATGTGTAGGTATCTTCCTGTTTCTTCTCTGTCCTTTCTGGCAGTTTGTTTTTCTCTTCTTTCTCTGCCTCTGACTTTCTCTCTGAGAAAAACAATAGAAAAGCTAGCTTTAATTTCCTGAGTTGCATGTGAGTGGCCTGATTAATGTGTTTGCAGATTCTTAATAAGGATGTGTGCATATCCACAGTGATGTTTATTAATTCATAGAGCAGCTGCTCAAAGGCAGCAAAGAGAGAGATATCTCCTCCCACTGAAGCCTCTTGGCAGCCATCAAGACTTTTCCCTGCCTGGTCATTTGGAGAACACTCTCCTCCCAGAAACTGATGGACCTTTTTCTGCCCCTGGCAAGGGATCTCTTGAACCAGCAGGAGGCCAGCAAGATAGGAGGTTCAGATCTGAATTTCTCCAATGTGTGGAAGATGAAATAAAAATCTTAATGAGTCTACTAGAGACCACAGCTCATTTCAATTATTTTTTAATTGTTTTCAGATGCTGCTGGGCATGCTTCGTTTAGTTCTGCAATAAACAGAGCATACAACATGGTAGTGGATCACACTGGAGACCCTAAGGAAATATCCCCAGGAAGTGATGAAAATAACAGCGGCATTACGCATTACACACATTGGATCAGGTACCGTGCAGATGAGCTAGAAAGCCAAACAACCACAGGGATAGGAGAGCCAGTGGCCATGCATCCCTGTCACTTGAAAATTTGTAAGATCTACTTTTAAGTCCTCACATTCACTCTTGAAATAAACATTCAGTGCAAAATTGTTATTTACTAAGCTTTCATCGGTCTAATTTCTTCTTGTCTTCCTACCTGGGGAAAAGATTCATCACAGGTTAGTTATTTAAGTACTCCCCCGGCCCATGCTCACAATGAACTCAGAGCTTAGAGTGTTTGTTAGTTATGTGAGACAGTAAGTTCAACTAAAGCAACTCAAAAGATCCTCTTTCGAAACGTGAGGCAACATTTATAGTTTTTTATTGTTGATTTGAAAATCACAAAATAAGGCTGTTAGGCATCATTTATCACATCATTTAGTATGTGATTCAGGGAAGTTCAAACTTGTTACTATGATGGCTGTAATATTGCATCACTTTGACTAATTCGTCAAGACAAAACCGTAGAGTTCGAAAGAATAGCATAAAAGTTCTAATAGTAACCCAAATCTGCTGCTGTGGAAACCGAAGACGAAATCAAATACTTCTGTGTAAATGAAAATCCTTCTTTTTATGTTTAAGCATTCCCAGGTTTTAATGATTCAGAAGAAACTCTGGTGGCTTTTGTGAACTATACCCAGTGCCCAAGCCAAGCCATACTGAATCGGAATATCTATGTATGTGACTAGCTATTATTTTTAGAAGCCTTGCATGTAATGCTGGTTTTGGATATGCCTGACACTTTGATTCATAGATTCAATAATTTAAATTATGGACATACTTTTTAACACATGAGACAATATATACGTGTGTGACTCATATATGCTAAATTTCTAAACATATTGAGGGCTATTAAGAACAATATATTGAGAATGAGCATTTACTCTTATCTGTCATTAACAGTCTGATGCCAGGATAGACATAAGAAGACAGCTGAAGATAACAGGATACATAATGCTCTGGAGGGCCACCAAACATCACTGTGATCCTCTCCTCAGAAGAACATATTTCCAAAGTTGATTTTTCTTTAATCTCTTCCCATCTTCATTACATTTGTATTTTATATTATTTTACAATAATCATAGAAGTAATAATGTTTAATGTGGATGATTTCTAATAGTATAAAAATAAAGTTATGTTAACATCTTATTTCATATTTATAAGGTGACTATTATCTGCATATTGCGGCATTCTCTCACATTTCCCTCCTTACACATTTTATATAAACTGTCCAGAAATTATGGTCAATATTAATATTTATGCTTCACTAATGTTAGTTGAAATGTAATCTCCATAGATGCTTTTTTTTTATAATTATACTCTGGGAAGGGTTTGCCACACATATTGAAATTTTTCTTAGTATATTCAGTTTTACTTTTCTTAAGATTATAATGGCTAATTTATTTACCCTTTCCTTTTCCTCCCTCTAAATTTCCACTTTTACCTCTCCTTATTCACTTTGAAATTCATGACTGGCCTCATTTTTCAAAAGCTGTTTATATCAGTATATACATATGTATTTAAATACAACTCACTTAGTCTGTATAAATGTTACTTGCATGGTCAGGATTGACCATATGATTTTTGCTAAGAATTTGGAATGGTCTTCCTTAGGGGAAGACTGTTTTCCCACTCCAAGCATTCCTTAATTGTGTGTGGTTCTTTGTATTGGACTGAGGACTTGTGGTCTTTCCTCATGCACTTTGGAAAATCTATTGTTGTCATCCTTGTTTACTGGACGACATGGCAATCATGTTGGTGAGGCTTTCTAGGTATGGCTTCCAACATTACTAGGAAACATCATCTCACGGAAAACTCCCTAACCCTGGCTCCAACAGTCTTTCTGTTATCTTTCCAAATGTTCCCAGAACCTTAGGCAAGGGAGTTGTTTTGTAGATGTATCTGTTGTGACTGGATGCCACAATGCTGCATTTTAATTTGTTGAGTTTTGATTTGTTGTAGTCTGATATGAGTGAGATGTAGGTTGATAACAGAACACTTCACTAGTATACACAATACAGTACGTTCGATATTGAATACCACAAAATAAATTCCAAAATAACATACTTCTCAAGGTTAACTTCCTGCAAAGAACACCTTCACTAAGAGTTCATGGCAGTGACTATTCCTCCTTTTCTTCAGTCAAACTGAGAATTATGTTTAGAATATTTAGGGAATCTCACAATGTAAAATTAAAATGAATGGCTTACCTTGTTTAACTCCTTTATTACTAATGAAGTGAATATTTGAAGAATGTTCTGATCACTACCTTTATCTTGGTATATCGTCTTTTTCCTCCTCTACTATCAAGCCCTCTTTACATAAAACAGTAACTCTGGTCTATTATATTTGTAGCCCTTATATTCCCATATTTCAAATTGCCTTATAGCTTATTTCTGTGACACGTTTATAAATGTTGTAAAATTTGGAAAGAAGTGAAAGTTTCTACCTAATAATGAATGAAACAAAAATTGATTCTATTTTCGTGTAGTTTATTTTGATTTCATTTTTTGTTTTTACATATTTAAATAAGCTAGAAATATACTTGGCATTGTAACAGTTGTGAGCCAAACAGCTTGATTTTTCTCTCAAAAATAACTTTAATGAATAATTTATTTTTTGATTTAAAAATATATTTAATCACATAAAAACACAGTTGTTACATATAGGGGCTCTTAAATTCATTTATAGATGTAACCAAGAATAAAAATAAAAAAGATTACAAGCTTACACATGTAAAAATAACTAAATGGAAAAGATTTCTTCTAAGTTTTTTTTGTTATACATTTAAAATGTTTTTCATACTTTATATTTTGATCTCCTTCCCCAGTTCATCCCAGATAATCCTACCCAACTTCCCACCCAATTTCATGTTTCTCTCCCTCTCAAAACATACAACTCAAAATAATCAAAATAAATTAAGACAAAAATTGCAATACAAATAAAAAACACATAAAACAAAGAGTTTGTTTAGTGTTAGCCAACTATTCCTGAGCCCGGGCTTGCCCCCAAGTGTGGTTGACATACCAAGTGACACATCCTTGGATAACAGTGACTATACTCTCCTCCAAAGTTATCAATTGAAAATAGGTTAGAACTTAGGAGTGTGTCGAAGTCTAGAGCATTAGGGTCCCTGGGAAAGGATCTCGAATAAACCAGGACACAGGGGATGCAGAGCAAAAGCAGCAATTGCAACCGCATCAGCATACTGCGTATTTATTATGAGGTCTTTATATACATTATTGAAACAATTGCTTCAGTCAACGATATAATTGGAAAGAAGACGTTTAGGTGGGTGAAGTAATCATTTTCAAGAGAGCACAATGTATTTACTTAGGGTTGTGGTCGCAAGAATTTTCAAAACAACTGCAAAAATACCATCAGGTGGCGTGGTCACAAAGGTCTCCAGAGACATTATCTCAATGTCTCAGATCTAATTTAAGCTATCCTAAATATCTGAGCAAAGCAGTTCTATGTGTGCTGTGTTGCAGGGCAGCCACTTCCTTCCTAAACTACTGTATGAAGAAGGTTTTATAGGGGTTGAATGATATACAGATTTATGGTATAGCAATTTGTCATTAGAAGACATTTTATAACTTTGTTCCTTTAGCACAATGGTTGTCAGTTTTTGGGTCACTACCACCTGAAAACACATATTTCCACTACTCTAAAACAAACTGAGATGTCATTCAGTAGCAAAATTATAGTTATGAAGTAGCCACAAAAATAAATTTGCAGTTGTGGGTTCCTAAGAAGATCAGGAATATTTTTTTCAGAAGCTTGTGATTCACAGACAGAGAAATACTACTAACTTTTCCCATAGGGCCTAGGGTCTATCTAGTCTCAGAGGTTCCTGACCACTTCAATCAGGCCATATGTGGGTTACATGTCTTGAAATGGGATTATCTATCTACGCACAAACACAAAATGTATAATTCTATCTATCTATCTATCTATCTATCTATCTATCTATCTATCTATCTATCTATCTATCATCTATCTATCTATCATCTATCTATCATCTATATGAAGCTTCTATAGTGGCAGATTTTTGTATAACTTTTCAAAAAGCCTCCTGTGTTAGTTATCTGTTCCCGTTTTCCCTCCTTGACCTATCCTGCATTCTATTCCTCATTTAATCCTTTTATTCTAGTTTCCCACTCATTCATTTATAACATTATACTCTATTTCCCTTGCTTAGAAGATCCCCTCCTCCCTACTGCTCCTTTATTAGCAACCTAAACTCTATGATCATTCAGATTAAAAATACACACATGCATGTACATAAACACACACACACACACACAGAGAGAGAGAGAGAGAGGGAGGGAGAGAGAGAGAGAGAGAGAGAGAGAGAGAGAGAGAGAGAGAGAGAGAGAGAGAGAGAGAGAGAGAGAGATTCAAAGATAATGTCCACATAGAAGAGAAGATATTTTGGGATGTGGGTTACCTCATTCAGGATGGTTGTTTTATACTTTTACTCATTTACCTGCTAATTTCATGTTTCTTAACACCTAAGTAATATTGCATAATGTAATTGCAACCCATTTTATTATCCATTTGTCAATTGATAGTTTCTAGAGTATTTCGAATTTCTGCCTATTATGAATAGAGCACCAATGAACATGAATTACTAAGTACCTTTATACTAAGATGTAGAGTCCTTTGAATATATTCCTAAGAGTGGCACCTGGACCTTTGGGGAGACAGACTTCTATCTCCAGGAAAATTCTCATAGGACCGTACTAGTTTTCACTCTTATTAGCAATGACAGTGTCTATCTTTCTCTACATATTCGCAGAATGATCAGCCATTTTACTGACTTTAGCCATTCCTATAGGGATAAGATGCAGTCACAGTGTGATTTAATTTGCATTTTCTTGGTGCCTCAAAATGTTGAATATTTCTTTAAGTATTTCTCACCTATTTGGGTTTCATATTTTGAAATTTTGCTGCTTAGTTCTATAGTCCATTTTTAACATTTGGTAACTTGTTTCCTAGAGATTTATTTCTTCTTTATATATTCTAAGTACTAACCATTATAGAGTTGGTAAAGTATTTTCACATTCTGCAGCCTGTTCCTTTGCTCATATCATGTTACCCTTTTCCATATAGTAACTTTTCAGCTTCATGATTTGTATTTTTTAGTTGTTGATCTCAGTGAATGTGCTATTAGTAGTTCAGAGAGTCCTTTCCTAGGTCTATGAGTTCAAGCTTTTTCTCCATTTCTCTTTTATAAGATTAAGAGTATCTAGTCTTATGTTGAGGTACTTGATCCATTTGGAGCAGAGTTTTGCTGTGTTGGTAAGAATGGGTATATGTGCATTCTTTACATACAAACATCTAGTTGAAGATGTGCTTTCTCCGCTGTGTATTTACAGTTTGTTTGTCAACTCTGGTGTCTGTAGTTCTGTCTACTTATTTCTTCAATCCTCAACCATTGATCACTATATCTATTTTATGCCAATCCACCATGCTTATTTTATTATTGAATAGAGGGTGAGTTAATGAACTCTATAAGAATCTTGAGTTGGTGAACACAATATACATCCTGACACTCAGGCTACTGAGGAAGGGAAGCCTACTATCTCTCTATGTATCTTTTCCAGCCTGGCTATATTCTGTTAAGCCATTGGCCTAAAGTAGCTTTTTATTCATTAACCAATAAAAGCAACAAATATACAGAAGGACCTCCCACACCATTTCCCCTTTTCTGTTTAAATAAGAAGGGAGGCTTTAACTTTTACATAGTAAAATTACATATAATATAACAGTTATCAAGCAAAGATTATAGTTATAATATTTATATCTACTTTATATTTTATCATAACTAAGGAAAACTATTTTTAGCTATCTGTTCTTCAATTCCATCAATGACACCAGAAAAATATAATATTACCTAAGTTAAAAGGAAGTATATAGTAAGCAACTTCCAAAACTCTAGAAATAACAGAGATATCTCACTGCCTGGACAGTCACCAAAAGTTCTTCTGTAACTTTTTGGGCACCTATCTTCAGCCTACTGGCCCATAGTGTTTGGCAGACTTTTCCATGAAGCAGAAAATTTCAAGTACCGTTCTGCCTATATTTGAAGTCTGTCAGTCACTTTCTTCTATGTCCTGCTGCATTTTTTGGCAGTCTCTTTCATGAAGCAGTAACACTGAAGGACTTCTCACTTTCTTTAGGCAGCTTCAGCAGTCATTTTTCTGTGGGTCCTGCATGTCCAGTTTATACAGCATTCCATCAAGTAGTCCAGGTAAGAGCAGTTCCTTTCCCAAATGTCTAGCAAACTCTTTGATACCCATCATCCTCTTAAAATAGGATGGTGCGCCAGGAGCAGATACGTCTCACTGCTATGAAAAATCCTAAGTTATTAAAATATTTTAAATTCTATATTCCTTAGGTCATTGAAAGGTATGAAGATTATCTATATAACTGAAATATATCTCTATATATCTAGAAAACCTAACTAATGTGATGACAAGTTTGATTATTACAGATGACTATCTATTAACCTATATTTCTTATTATGCCTTGCATTTTTTTGTTTGTTTTTCAAGACAAGGTTTCTCTGCAGCTTTAGAGCCTGTCCTGGAGCTAGCTCTTGTAGACCAGGCTGGTCTCGAACTCAAGAGATCCGCCTGCCTCTGCCTCCCAAGTGCTGGGATTAAAGGCGTGTGCCACCACCACCCAGCTATGCTTGTATTTTTAAATGAGCTGCAGCAATACAATACCTTAATCTAGAGCAGAAATTATATATATATATATTTATATATATATGATAGATAGATAGATAGATGATTGATAGATAGATAGATAGATAGATAGATAGATATTAAATTTGTATCAGTACACCAAGATCCATACCACTTAAATGCAAGTAAACATTTATAAACAATAATTGAAGAATTTGTGTGTGGTTCTTTCCAAACTGCTTCCTGCTTATTGTTGCATGTAGTAACTTTGGGGGGGGGGTGTTCATGGCAACCTTTCAGGATATCTTGTCCCATCAAACCACTCTAGCCTCCTTTTAAAATTTAATAAATCTGTACACTAACTATATCACCAAGTAAGGCCCCAATCTTAGTTTGAATTCAGTCTAGTTCAAGAGTCAAGAATCATTGATTTCATAAATAATATAGAACTACCTTCAACAATGATCAATTTCTTTTAAATCTACTTTGCATGAGATTAACTATTTTTCTCTGTACCCATAGAGTAAGGCAATGTAGCCTTGAATCTCTCACCTGGAAAAATTTTGAATTTTATTCACTAGAGGTTTATTTCTTCTGAGTCCCATGTTTCTGTCCATTTGGTAGTTCCCCAACAATTGGTGCATTGTGAAATACTTATGAAACAAATATTTCTTTTCATTAAAAAGTTTATTATTTTCTAGAATGCCAGGGTTTGTTAAGCATTCAATGTTAAAGAGTTGTGGTATTTTTAATAGAGTACAGACCTAAACAGAAAACTTTTAACAGATGAATCTATAATGGCTGTAAGACACTTAAGGAAATGCTCAATATTCTTAGCCATAAAGAAATGCAAATCAAAACAACTATGAGAGTCCATCTTACACCTGTAAGATTGGCTAAGACCAAAAACACTGAATGATACCTTATGCTGAAGAGGTTGTAGGGAAAAGGGAACATTCCTGCATTGCTGGTGGAAATGCAAACTGATACAGTCACTTTTGGATATCTGTATGGTGATTTCTCAGAAAATTAGGAAACAACCTTCCTCAAGAGCCAGCAATACCACTTTTGAGTATATATCCAAAGGATGCTCAATCAAACCACAATGACATGTGCTCAACTATGTTCATTGCAACATTGTTTGTCATGTCCAGAAACTGTCAACAGCCTTAGTGTCCCTTGACCAAAGGATGGATAAGAAAAAAGTGGTACATTTACAAATGGAGTACTATACAGCAAAATAATAATAATGATTATGATGATGTCTTGAAGTTTGCAGGCCAATGGATAGAGCTAGAAAACATCATATTGAGTGAGGTAACCCAGACCCAGAAAGAGAACTATCATATGTACTCACTCATAAGTGGTTTTTAAACATAAAGCAAAGAAAACCAGCCTACAAATCACAATCCCAGAGAACATAGACAACAATAAAGATCCTGAGACATACAAGGATCTAATGTACATGGGATGTAGAAAAAGACAAGATCCCTTGAGTAAAGTGGGAGCATGGAGACAATGGGAGAAGGTTGAAGGGGATGGGAGAGGCAGGGTGGGGAGCAAAGAAAAATGTAGAGCTCAATAAAATCAGTTTTTAAAAGGGTTGTGGTATTTTTCATAGATAATATTCAAATTTATTCTGTTTAGACACAAAGTCAATTTTAGAGATGCATTCTGTCTCTGTATCATCAAATGCCTCCTTTTAAAATTTAATAAATCTGCAGGGAGCTATGTAATTATTTCTATCATTTAGATTTTAGTCTGGATTAAAAAACAATTCTTTTCAGACTACATTTGTTTTATAGACTAGAGAAGTGAATTACAGCAATACTGCCACAGTGTTTGTGTATGTGTTTGTTGTCAGTTCTGTAAAACTTTGCAATATGAAAATGAAATTTAGATGAATGAATATAAAATCAGTGGCCTATTTCCAGGTAAATCTTCAGAGGAAATGGCTTCTTAAGGCCAGAAATGCTCTATTGGATCCTGATAAAACTCAGAGTCCATTCTGGTTGATATATTGGGTGAAAGACTGCAAGTTCCTCAGCCCCTACTATAGGCAGTATTAAGTATCTATTCTTGTTTTTTAATTCTTTTCCTTACTAAATGGTTTGGATTCTGTGTGCATTCATTATTTTGTTCTTCAGCTGTGCTAAATGGTGAAAGGCAAATTCTAGGAAGAGGCAAAGGTTTGGAGGACTTTGGTATTTTTTTTCCCTGACTCAAAAAAAAATCCTTCAGCATATAAAAGGCAAAAAAGGGAGTGAAAATATCTCTTTTTAATTTCAATGTGTCTGCTGTGAACTACGGTATGGAAGAACTGAATACATTAACTGTGGTTTGTTATTTATTTGTTTCATTTTCTGTGTTGGAAGAAATCTCAGATCCTAATGCCTACTAGATAACCACTGAACCATTAAGATGCCTTTGCCAGTTTTCCTTTGTACAACTTTGATGATTTATTCTTTGTTGGTTGAGACAGGGTTTCTCTCTATAGCCCTGATGTTCAGGAACTTTCTCTGTAGACCAGGCTGGCCTCAAACTCAGAGATTTAGTTAGCACGTATTTTTTAAGCATGTGTGGGTAACTCTTGCTCATTATTATAATAGTATAAAAGGAATACTGTGATGCATACCTTAAATCAGACCCTTATAAAGTTAATATTATGGCCTTTATATTATACCTCTGATCTTTATAACAGCATCAGTAAAGTTAGAACTAAGAACTTAGTAACCTATAAAAGAAAATTTTAGCATAGTAACTGAGGAAGTATCTAAAGTCAAATAAAAATAAATGTAATACACTGAGATTGATAAAGATATTTTGGTCCAAGCAGTAAGAGTAGAAGAGACCATTTCTTTAGCAGAAAAATAGTTTTTCTAGGATCATTTCTTTGCTCATTGCATTTTACTTGTATAAACTTAGTACTATTGAGATGTCTTATTTTCTGATAAAATCATTGAATACAGCTAATAGTATCTTTGAACTCATAAAATATGTGGGAAAATGAGTCTACATCTCAGTAAAGAACTATATGTGTTTCATGTGAAGTCACAAGTTTATCATTTTATTTGAAAAATAGCATGCAAAGAAGCACTTAGTGTAATAGTTTGCTTAAGCTAAGGAGCTACTTAGAAATGTTGAAGGAACTTGATATTTTTCCATCTACATTTCATAGATTTATATTTCTAAATTATGATAATTTCAAAATGTCCTGGTTAGGTGTCTATTGATTAGATAAAACATTAACCACAAAGAACTTGAGAATAAAGGGGCTTATTTAACTTTGTGGATTGCAGTCTATTTTTGAAGGAATTTGACCAGGAACCTGAAGGCAGGAACTGAAGCAGAAGCCCTGGAGGATTACTTCTTAATAGCTTACCCCTCATTGTTTGCTAGCCTATTTTCTAATATAACACAAAATGACCTGTCAGAGTTGGCACTAGTTACAGTAGATGCCCTCCTTGATTAATCATTAATCAAGAGGGTTGGAGAGATGGCTCAGAGGTTAAGAGCATTGCCTGCTCTTCCAAAGGTCCTGAGTTCAATTCCCAGCAACCACATGGTGGCTTGCAACCATCTGTAATGGGGTCTGGTGCCCTCTTCTGGCCTTCAGGAATACACACAGACAGAATATTGTATATATAATAAATAAATAAATATTTTAAAAAATCATTAATCAAGAAAAATGACCCCACAAACTTGACCACCGTGCAATATTTATTCAATTGACATTAACTCTTTTCAAATAACCTGAGTTTTTTAAGTCAACAACAAAATTAGCCAGCACATAGAAATAGTACTGAAAGCTACAGACATATACAAATATGTGAAATAGTCTTTATAGGATATAACAAAAATTAGTAGTCTAAGATATTGATAAGAGGCATTATGAGTCTAGATTTCTGGCAAAATGAATTCTTAGAGACCTTGTCAATGATTTTGCCAATCAACCTATGGCAGTAATACATTTAAAAAGATTTGTTAAATAAATTATCCTCAATTCAATATATTATATTTTAATTTATTCTTCTCTCACAAATACCTCCTGACACAGTTTCCTCTTTCTTCATCCCTTGTATTCTTATTTTAAAGAGGTACAACAAGACAAGGCACAAACTCTCATATCTGGGCTGGGCAAGTAAATATGGTAGTAGGAAAAGTGTCCCAAGCACAGGCTCGTTGTTAAAAGTTCCACAAAACCGCCAAGCTAACAATCATAATATATTTGCAGAGGTCCTAGTGCAGGTCCCTGTAGGTCACATCATTAATGCTTCAGTCTCTATGAGATTCTATGAGCCCAGCTTTTCTTATTCTGTGGGTCTTGTTCTCCTGTTGTCATCAAGCCCCTTTGGCTCATATAGTTCTTCCTCCTCCTCTTCTCCAGGGCTTTCTGAGCTCCAAGTAAAGAGACCCAGTGGAGATCTCCAGGTTGGGTTCTCTCTCCATCTAATGTTTAATTGTCAATCTTGTCTCATCTGCTTTCATCATCAGTCAATAGAAGCCTCTATGGGAAGAAGATTGATCAGGTGGGGGTGGTGTGCTAGGAGAGATGACTAGAATTGGAGGGCATAGGGGAATGGAAATCCAGTGCAGAAGAAACTCCCAGGATTTTGCAAGGGTGGCTTTAGGGAAGACTCCTAGTAATGGAAAATACAGAGACTGAATCAGCCACATTCTCTAACCAGGCAACTTTCAATGGTGGGTCTGGGACACCAACTCAAACACAAACCCTTCTACCTGCAATGTATCTTGCCTGCAAGATGGGCTGGGGCAATACAGGCTGAGAACATGTGGAGGTGACCAAACAGTGACTGGTTGAATTTGAGGACCATGCCACCAAAAAGACCTTGATAGTGACTGAATGACCAGAAACAAGAGGCTAGATAATCCAAATATCTATGATTAAAAACAAAAAATCAGTAAAATATTTCCTAAGTATATTATGCTATATTTATTGATTGGTACGTAGCCCAATCATCATCGGGGAGGCTTCCTCGGGCAGCTGATAGGAGCAACTGCAGGCAGTTCCTCAGAAAAGTTAGAATTAATCTTCTGCAAGACCCAGCTATGCCATACTTGGGCATATACCTTCAAGACACTCTATTCTACCACAAATAAACTTGCACAACTATGTTCATACAGGCTTTATTCATAATAACCAGAAGCTGGAAACAACCCAGATGTTCCTATATTGAAGAATGGATAAAAAAATATGGTATATTTACACAATGGAGTATTACTCAGCTGTTAAAAATGCCATCATGAAATTTTTAGACAAATGGATGGAACTAGAAAAATCACCCTGGGTGAGGTAATCCAAAGCCAGAAAGACAAATCAACATGGTATGTACTTATGTATAAAGGAATATTTGATATTAAGTAAATGACAATTATGCTACAACCCACCTACCCAGAAAGGCTGAATAACAAGGAGGTCTCCAAGGAGGGTTCTTGGATGGATCTCCCTGTAAAGTGAAATAAAACAGAGTTTGTGGGTGGACTCATTATCATATTTTAATATGCAGTGGGTTTTTTTGTTACTTTTTGGTTGGATGGTTGTTTTTTTACTCTTTGAGGGGCCCACCAACCACCTCCAAAATAAATACATAAAAATTATTCTTACTTATGAATGCCAAGCCTTAGCTTGACTTGTTTCTAGCCAGCTTTTCTTAATGTATCCAATCTACCTTTCGCTGTTCTCTATTCTATATACCTTTTTTTCCCTTCTTGCACGATGGCTGACTGTGTCTGGTCCCTAGCATCCTCCTCCCTTTCCCATTTCTTGCTCTTCCTTCTCTTCTCTTGAGCCTAGATTTCTCTTCCTGTTTTTTTTTTTTTTCTGCCTGGCAACCACATCTATACTTTTTCTGCCTAGCTATTGGCCATTCAGTTCTTAATTCAGATCTTCACTTTATCAGTAGAGTTAACACGATTTTACAGAGTTAAACAAATGCAACATAAAGGATACAGCACATCTTTGAATCATTACACAAGTAATCCACAGCATAAAACAAATGTACACATCTTAAAGTAATATTCCCCAACATTAACACTCACTGTTTTTCTACAGTATTTTATGACAGAAACCACATCACATTATGTATAACTTTCAGATTTTGTATGATATTTAATATGTAAGTGATACATAGCACATATACCACAACTACTTGTGATTCTGATTTCAGTTAAAAAATACCAACATAATTTGCATTTACCCTGAATTTTACTTCAAGTTCAGATCTATATATACATCTAAATTTCTAGGACAAATACATAATTTTAACATAACTTGCATAGACTGAAAAAATTACCCTTTATTACATTCAAATCTCAGGTTGACCTATCAATTCCTAAAGGACTCAATAGGCACTGGTGTAAAACCTCATAATGACTTATGCTCAGTTAAAAGAAAAATACCTTACACTTAAAAATAGCTACCAGATGTATAGGTAGCTGATTCTAGACCATACTAATTATTTATGTAATATAAACAATAAGGAACAATTATAACACACCAGACACCACTCAAGGCACTATGAAAACTGTACATTATATTTCAGAAATATTTGCTAAATCATTACAGAACTTTGGTACCTGTATGCAATGTCTTTTTTTCTGGACACATAATGAAACAATTATACCTACTCCAAAAATCATGGCTAATAAATTTTACTTTATTTAAAGCTGTATGTTTTGATTTCAGTATTTTCATTGAGAATATATCTATTATTTTCCTGTTATTGAAAATGGAATTTTTTTTACCATACACTATGTCCTGTTACAATTTCTTCTTCCTGTATTGCTCTCGGTTCTTCCCTATATCCCCTCCCCTCCAGATCCACTTGTTTTCCATCTCTCATTAGAAAAGAACAGGCTTCTAAGTGATAACTAAACATGACAATATAAAATACAATGAGGTGAAAATAAACATCATATCAAAGTTGAACAAGACAGTGCAACAGAAGGAAAAAAGTCCTAAAAGCATGCACAAAAGTAAGGACCCACTAGTTCTCACACTCAAGAGTCCCATTAAAAGACTACGCTAAAAACTATAATACATATATAGAGAACCTGGTATACACCCATAAAGGTTCTGTTCTTGCTGCTCCAGTATGGATAATTTCATTTGTACCTTGCTTAGTTGATTCAGAGGTCCTTGCTCTTCTAATGTCCTCCCCTGTCTCTTATACTCTTTCTGCCTTCTCTTTCATGGGCAGGGAATTCTGAGGTCCTAGGAGAGGGATTTGATGAAGACATCCCACTTAGACGTTCCACATGCCGGGCTGGGTGTCTCTGAATTTGTTCCTGCAATCTGCAGCTGGAGGAAGCTTTGGTATAATGACTAAATAAGACACTGATATATGGGTATATCGGAATATCATTAGGAATCAATTTATTGAAAATTTATTATTTTTTTAGAATAATCGTGTTTGGTTTTACCTTAGGTCTCTTGGTTATATAGTCCCTGATTCTTGGTCACCTAAGCAGCTTTGGGTATGAGTGGGCTTTAAGTCAAGTTAGACACTGATGGACTATCCCCACAAGTTCAGTATCACCATTGCACTACATATCGTGCAGGCAGAACAGATTGTAGGCCAAAGGTTTTGTGGCTGGGTTGGCATCTATGTTTTACTTTTTCTAGCCTGTCTTCTACTTTCCAGCATCAAAGACACTAGACCACAGGGATGAAGGCTCTTTGTAGGTGCCATTGGAATTCTCCATGTTCAATTAATTGTGAATATTGTTCTTGGCAGTGGTGCCCCTGCCAGTTTGCAGAGAGAAAGTCATTATCTTAGCAATGGCTTTGGGAGTTTTTATGGGACCCCTTAGTCCAACAGCTCAATTGAATATAACCCAATCTCTCTCCTAGAAGACTTGTTTGGTAAAAAGTGGTGGTCAGTCAAGAGTCCATATACTACATTATTAGGAGGCCTCATTAGGATCACTTTCACATATTTTAGTTGATTTCCACTGCACTAGGTTTCCATATCATCCCTCAAATGTCCCTCAATTCTAGCTGTCTCTCCCTGCATTCTTTCTCTCAACCCCATGTCTCCTGTCTCTCCCAACCTGATCTTTCTCTTTCCATTTTCACTTTCTTTCAATTCACCCATAAAATCTATTTCTCCCTCCCAGGGAGGTCCATGTATCTACCCTAGACCCTTCCTGTATACCTAACTTTTTGATTCTATGAATTACAGCTTGGTTATCATTTACTTAACAGCTAATACCTAAATGTAAGTGAATACATACCATATTTATTTTTGGTTCTAAGTTATCTCAATCAGGATGATTTTTTCTAATTCCATCCATTTGCCTCCAAATTTCCTTATGTCACTTATTAACATCTCAGTAGTACTCCATTGTGTAAATGTTTCACATTTTCTTTATCCATTCATTTGTTGAGGGAAATCTAGGTTATTTTTCTGCCTATTATGAATGAATATGTTAATACAATAAAACATGCTTAAATGTAAGTAAATTTCTAAAATTGAAAATGCCTTAAATGACTTCTAACTTATTTAAGCAGTGAATGAACTAATTTTCAAATAGAGTATTTAATGCATGTGATAACATTAGAATCCATATCATGTTTAAAACAGGGTTTATCAAAATTCAACATGTACACATTTTCAGGAGTCAAAATGCAAAATTTTTCAAAAAAATACCTCAACCCACACACTGCTAAAATCTTTATCTTTATTTGAATATACATTATATCTGTGCATATCTGTTCCCTCCTGTGAGGGGGCACATGAATATACAGGCATATGAGTTTACGTGTGTGCAAATGCATGTGGAAGCAAGAAGTTGACATCAGGTAATTGATGTGGTAGGGTCAAGGCTACTACAGATGATGCCATCTCTGGGCAGGTAGTACTAGGTTGTAAATGAAAGTAGCCTGAACAAGCCATGGAGATCAAGTCAGTAAGAAGTGTTCCTCTATGGCTTTGCTGCAGTCCTGTCTCCAAAATCCTTCTTAAATTCTTTTCTTGACTTCTGTCAACAATGGACTGTAATATCTAGCACCATGCATAAACTCCAGTCCAAATGGATCAAGACTTCAACATAAAGCCAATTATATTGAACTTCATAGAAGAGAAAGTGGTATTACACTTGAATGCATTGACACAGGAAACACTTCCTAAATATAACCCCAATAGCACAAACACTGAGAAAATTATGAATAAATGGGACACCTGAAATTGAGAAGCTTCTGTAAAGCAAAGGACATGGTCAAGAAGATGAAACAGCAGCCTACAGAATGGGAAAAGACCTTCACCAACCCCACATCAGATCAAGTGCTGATCTCCAAAATAAACAAAGGAGTCTAGAAATTGGTCATTAAAAGTACAAATAATCCAATATAAAACAGAGTACAGACCTAAACAGAGAACTCTCAACAGAAGGCTGAAAGACACTTAAGGAAATGTGTAGTGATGAGCTGAAGGCAGGCCTGCTTTTCATCCCACCTGGATCCCACACGACTAGCTTTACACGTGAAATAACAACACACAAATTGTATTCTTTTAAACACTGCTTGGTCCATTAGCTCACCTCTTACTGGTTAACTCTCATATTTTGATTAACCCACATTTAGTAATCTGTGTAGCAACACGAGGGGTGGCTTACCGCGAAGATTCCAGCCTGCATCTATCTCAGATAGGAGAGTCATGGCAACTGTCTAACTTCCCTTCTTCCCAGCATTCTGTTCTGTCTACTCCACCTATCTAAATCCTGTCCTATCAAAAAGCCAAGGCAGTTTCTTTATTAACCAATGAGAGTCCTCCATCAGAAATGCTCAACATCCTTAGCCATCAGAAATGAAAATCAAAACAACGCTGAGATTCCATCTTACACCTGTAAGAATGGCCAAGATCAAAACACTGATGACAACTTTTGTTGGAGAGGATATGGGGTACAGGGAACATTCGTTCATTGCTGGTAGAAGTTCAAACTGGTTTAGCTCCCTTGGATATCAGCTTTGAGTTCTAGTAATGTATCTTTTACATAAGTGGGCGCTTTTATATTAGGGGCATAGATATTCAGGATAGAGACTTCCTTCTGATGAATTGTTCCTGTTATGAGTATAAAGTGTCCATCTCCATCTCTTCTGATTGATTTTAGTTTGAAATCAATTTTGTTAGATATTAGTATAGCCATACCTGCTTGTTTCTTTGGTCCATTTGATTGGAAAACCTTTTCCCAACCCTTTACTCTGAGGTAGTGTCTGTCTTTAAGTTTCAGGTGTGTTTTTTTATTTTATTTTATTTTATTTTTTTTTTTTTTGGTTTTTCGAGACAGGGTTTCCCTGTAGTTTCTAGAGCCTGTCCTGGATCTAGCTCTTGTAGACCAGGCTGGCCTCAAACTCAGAGATCCGCCTGCCTCTGCCTCCTGAGTGCTAGGATTAAAGGCATGCACCACCACCGCCCAGCTGAGGTGTGTTTTTGTAAACAGCAGAATGTTGGGTCCTGATTTTGTATCCATTCTCCTAAGCTGTGCCAATTTATAGGTGAATTGAGTCCATTGATATTAAGTGATATTAAAGACCAGTGGTTGTTAACTCCAGTTATTTTTTCTGATGGTAAAGTTTGTGTTTCCCATCTTAGAGTTGTGCTGGTGGAGGGTTGTTAGATGCTTGTGTTATTATGGGTGTTGTTGGCTTCCTTGGTTTGTGATTTTTCCTTCTAGTATTTTCTGTAAGGCTGGGTTTGTGGCAACATATTGTTTAAATCTTCTTTTGTCCTAGAATATCTTGTTTTCTCCATTGATGGTGAATGAAAGCTTTGCTGGATATAGTAGTCTGGGCTTGCATCCATGGTCTCTTAGTGTCTGCAGTACATCTATCCAAGACCTTCTGGCTTTCATGGTTTCCACTGAGAAGTCAGGTGTAATTCCCTTTATATGTTACTTCACCTTTTCCCTTGCAGCTCTTAATATTTGTTCTTTATCCCGTATGTTTTGTGTTTTGATTATTATATGGCAAGGGGATGCTTTTTTTTTGTTCCAGTCTATTTTGTGTTCTGTATGCTTCTTGTACCTTCATAGGAATATCCTTCTTTGGGTTGGGAAAATTTTCTTCTATAATTTTGTTGAATATATTTTCTGGGTCTTTGAGTTGTAACTCTTCTCCTTCTTCTACTCCTATTATTTTTAGGTTTGGTCTTTTCACACTGTTACAGATTTTCTGTATGTTTTGTGTCAAGAATTTGTTGGATTTGTTTTCTTCTTTAATCAGTGAGTTTATTTCCTCTGTAGTATCTTCATTGTCTGAGATTCTTTCTTCTATCTCTTGTATTCTGTTCGTAATACTTGTCTCTGAGGTTCTTGTTCATTTACCCAGATTGTCCAGATCCAGCCTTCCCTTGGTTTGTGTTTTCTTTGTTACCTCCATTAAATTTTTCACGTCTTGAACTGTTTCCCTTACCTGTTTGATTGCTTTTTCTTGTTTTTCTTGTTTTTCTTGGGTATCTTTGAGAGATTTATCAATTTCCTCAACCTATTTGTTTGTCATCTCTATTTCTTTATGGCAGTTTTTCACCTCCTGTTTAAGGTCCTCTAATATTTTCATAATGTCCCTCTTAAAGTCGATTTCTTCTATTTCTTCTGGAGTAGGGTGTTCAATTCTTCTTGTTTCATGATCCCTGTTTTCTGGTGATGTCATGTTGCTTTTTAGGTTGTTGGAGGAATTCTTGCATTGGTGCCTGCCCATCTCTTCCTTCAAATGCAGCCAGGAGAGTCTTGGTGTCTTGGTCCAGTCTGCTGTGACTGACTCTCTGGGTGGATCTCCTCAGTGCAGGAGCAGGAACTGTCCCTGTCCGTCTGGATGAAACTCCTCAGAACTGAAACAGGGATACCTGGTATTCCAAGGCCATCTCAGACACAAGGGCAGATGTGGGGGCAGGGTGGGGTCAAGTCAGGACAGAGTATTTTTAATCACCACTGAGTTCTCATTCTAGTAATTTGGGTATGCTTGTAACTTGGAGGATGATTTATCTAAATTGTGTGGAAGAATGGTTGAAATTGAACCAGGGTGCTAGAGAATAGTTGATGCATAAAAGAGCTATTTCATCAGATCTGTTTTTAAGGACTTTCTTAAAGTTTTTTCCAAGTGATCTTTATGATTACTACTATTACTTGTGTCACATTAACCAAAAAATGTATTTATAAAACAACTACGAGACTTTCCTTATTAATTAAATTGAAGGCCAGGTATGTGTAGTACAACATTATGTGATGTTTTTAATTTTCTATGTTTAATATTAACATAAATAAGAAGATGAAATTTTCTAATAATATTTTGTAGGAACATAAATGAGTCATTTCAATGACAATTTTAAGTGGTAGAAAAAGAGAATGTGAGGAAATAGGAAATAGGAAAACATCTCCAAAAGTCATGAAACATGATATTTTCCTCATCATAGAAAGCTTGTAATTTCTGTTATGTCAAATACTGTTGTTTCTGGAAGAAACAAAAGGAGGCCTCAAATAGCACATTGTTCTTTTTTAACAAGATAATGACTACAAATAGCCTGCTATAAAAGAGTCACATATGGGTTTTTGTTGGAAGAAGGCTGCTAGTTAGATTCCAGTCACTTAGCCCAGAAATAATCACACAGACCCGAAATAACAACACAGAAATTGTATTAATTAAATCACTGCTTGGCCCATTTGTTCTAGTTTCTTATTGGTTAACTATTACATAGTAATTTAACCCATTTCTATTAATCTGTGTATCGCCATGTGGCCAAGTTCTGCTGTCTGTCTCCAGTGGGGCTACATTGCTTCTCCTTCACTCTGCCTCCTTTCTTCCAGCATTCAGTTTAGTTTTCTCTGCCTACCTCTATTCCCTGTGCAGTCCCAAGACAATTTCTTTATTCACCAATGGTATTTACAGCTTACATAGGTGAATCGCCCATCAGGTCTTTGTCCTTAAGCCATTCTAAGAAAAAAATAGAGCATGTGATAATGCACTAAGTTTTAAAAGCTGGTGAGATAAAGTTTTAATGAGAAGGAAAAAGATAGTAAGAGTGTCAGAAGGAGTTCCTGATGATGAGTAAACAGAATAACAAGCTCAGGCATGTGGGAGATCCTGAACACTCATCTCTCCCTATTAGTGCTTTTATTGCCAAGGGTAACCCATCTTATAGCTAGAAAGAAAAGTTTTCTAAATAAATAGCTACCCATGACTTAGTGGTGAAATATTACAACAAAGAAACAGAACAAAAGGATAGAAATTGCAGATGGAAAAGTTGTATATTAATTTTCATCAACAATGTCACAATGATAAAATTAATTTCCAAGAAATTAATTCTATTCCTTTGGCTGCTATTTTGAAGAGTTACTCATTTTCCATGTGTGTGCATAAATGTGTGTGAGTGTGTGTATGCATGGGTATGGGTATGAGTGTGTGTGTGTATGCGCTTGTGTGAATGTGTGTGTGTGTGTGTGTTTGTGTGTATTATTTACACATACATGAACCTCTTCGTGTGGGTTCTTGTAGGCTCTTTTTTTTAAATATAGCATATATGTAGAAGTCACAGGGCATGCTCATGTGAGTTCTCACATTCTACCTTTTTGTTTGTGACTCCAGACACCAGGCAACCAGTTAATGAGCTTCTGAGGAGGAGGAATTCTCTCGTTCCTGCCTCCAATCTTAGGGGAGAAGTTCTGAAAGTACAGATTCCTCACATCATCAGTCTTCTTATACAAATTCCTAAACTCCTGTGCTCTCAGGTCCACATACATGCACAGCAAACATCTTATGCAGCCAAGTATCATCTGGTCCTGTTCTTCCACCTTTACATAATGGGTGGAAACCTGTGCTTGTGAATAGTTTTCTGTCCATTACACAGATTATTTATTTGACTCTCTCCTCATTGATTTCTACCTTTAAGCAACAGTTATTAGCTCCTTCTCATTTTAATATTAAAAGTGTTATTATAGTGGTCAAAATATGATAGATATATAAATGGAAATTATTGTTTACTTGAGAAGCTAGGTTGAAGAGACATAGAAGGGGAATATTTGAAGAACCCCCAGTCCACCAAGGTATGGATGTAAGTGAAATACTTAGTTCCAGTCCAATTTAAAAATTCTCATTAGCAAATACTAATATATTCAAAAATACATTTACCTATTCTTGTCAACAAGTTTCTATATTAGGCCGTTCATTATAATCAGCACATTGCAGGAGGGGATATGGTTACAGAAAGATTAAGTGGCCTTTACAAGGAGAGCAAATGCTATAAATTTAGCTTTGATCCTGTTCAATTTAAATTTAGAACCATTTTTAAAGATTTATTTATTTTCATTTTATGTGTATGGGTGCGTGGGCTCCATGTCTGTCTCTGCACTGCATGAATACTTTATCTCTATAAGTCAGAAGAAGCCATTGGGTCTTATGGAACTGGAGTTACAAGTGGTAGTAAACCACCGTACATGTTCCGGAAATCAAATCCAGGTTCTCCGCAAGAGCAGCAGTGTTCTTAACCACTAATGCGTCTTTCCACAACCCCAACTCATTTTAAAATTGTTTTGCACATAATTATAGGCTGTATGAACCTATAATATGCTATGAAAGGAAATGAAAAAAAGAGTATGCCAATAATTTCTATTAAGTGTTATCTGTTTATACTAACATCACAGTAAAGATTTGGATGTAAAGATTTTCAACCCATTGATAAACAATAAATAAAAGTAATAGTATTAATGTGCAGTATTTCTTCATGATTTAGAGCCAGATTCATCTGTGCAGCTAACTTTTTAGTTATTATTTTGAAAAGTCAACTGTTTAATCAAAGAACATGTAATTCCTATTTCATTCCAAATATCAGCCCTGGTTGTGGGGACACACTGGTGATAAGGCAAGGCCCCACTACTGATGGACTTGCATTCTAACTCTGTCAGGCAGCATAAGCAGAGAATGTACAATGATTTCATCTGACTATGCATTCTGATCTGATGCTGACTGGGCTGAGCCTAGGGAGGGCTTGATGCTGTCTGTGAAGAGGAGGTCTCAATGAGAGTGTCATCTTTCAGACAGTTAACTGGAGGCCAAAGGATCCAGTCATGCAGTGATTCCAAACAAGTGACCCTTGGAAGAAGGACTCCACGGTTGTGTGGAGTCGAAGAAGGACAGTATTTACGTGACACCTCATGGTCACACTCACATTTTAGTACTTGCGATCAGCCTTATACAATCTTGCCAGTTTACCTTTTGACTGATGCTTGCTGTATTACCTATATTAAAACTTTCATGTGTCCTTCATGAATATTGATAATTTGTATAGAATTTTTATGATGATAGTAAATCATAAAATATTTTCTAGATTTCAGAGAACATATTTGAGTTCATTTGCAATGTCTTTCTTTCTAATATTTGATTAACTAGAGTGTAGAATGTATAAATTCATCACTTCACCACTTAGGTGTCTCTTGTAGTAGTCTTGCTGGGAGGTAATATGGGTTAACAAAAATGATATGAAAAACAGAAGGAAATAAAATGTTTAAGCAAATTTACTGCTTTAAACTGTAATTCACAGTCAACACTGTTTGCTGGTTAAACAAAGACACTAAATATAATCCTTCATTCTGAGGTGATTAAGTTCTCATTTATGTAAGGATAAAAGCTGAAACAAGGATAACATTAACAAATAAAGATCCCTATCAGTAAGAATTAATTTTGAGGTAGTTATTACACAAAGTAGACATTTGGAGAGAATACCAAAGTGAAGAACTTTCCATCAGAAATAAATAAGTATATTTCGAGTTGCTGGAGTCAGATTTCCCAGAAGAAGACTCTGCAATGAGAATCTGTATTCTATTAATACACCACACAGTGCTCCCACAGGAAACCAAGAAGGGGGTGGGAAAGAAAATCAAAGCAAAATGTCTAGTGGGAACTGTTAAGGTAAACTGTTAGTGTTACATTTAAAAGTTACCTTAGTTCATTCCAAAATAATACCTTCGCCTGTACTTAGATCTTTTTCCTTCCACTCTAGGGATTTGACTCTATACATTGCTTTCCTCTTTGCTCTCTGACTTTGTCCTTTCTTTGTTTATGGTTCCTTCTCAGTGACACACACACACACACACACACACACACACACACACACACACATAACTATGTTGTCTGTGTGCAAAATTTTTTCAGACTCTGCAAACACATCTTCCAACTCCAATAGTATGCCCCATTTTCTTTTCATAGGAAATTTCTTTTTAGCAAGGGAATAAATTTATAGTATCTAAATACATTCCCTCTCATTAATAATATTACTATTAATTGGCCCTATGAATTTACTTAACCTACCTTGGAAACTCATCAAGATTATAATTTTTATCTAGACAAATGAAAGTTTTTCATTGTTATATTTGACCCCTTGAAAAAATTTAAAATATTAACCATTTCTTCATTTACAAATGCGATTTTCCTTACCTTCTATAAGCATTAATAATGCTGACAAACCATATTTTAATTTTGTTCTAAAACATATTCATACTGTTCTCCTTTAATCTACATCAAATGTAACTATTCTGTGAAACATCATTCACATGAGAAAACAAAAGGGACGCATGAGAACGGAGAGGGAATTAGAGTACAATATGCATGCATAAAATTGCCATCACTAAGCTCATTCCTTTGTACAATAAATCCATACTAATCTAAATAAATAAATAGCACTCTGAAAAAATATGTCAGTTAAATCCTACTAATACCAATGTCATTTCCTGTCCTCTCTCCTCTTTACTTTCTTCTATTTTCCTCTTCTCTCTCTTCTCTCTCTCTCTCTGTCTCTCTCTGTCTCTGTCTCTCTCTCTCTGTCTCTGTCTCTGTCTCTGTCTCTCTCTCTGTCTCTCTCTCTCTCCAATCATCATTTGGAGCTCTCAGTCACTTCTATGCCATTAATTCTAATCATATTTCATCTAAATAAATTTACATGTGCCATGAACTCTGAATATCAGATTTATATACCTGACTAATGATAACCACATGTATCTTTCATTTGCCCTTGAAAGGTGTGTTATTTTTATCAAATAATGGCCAATATAGGGTTATCCACTAAACCGTATTTCATATACAGAGTTCATCTGTCACCATGAACATTACATAAGAGTCCTCACTAAGCACATGAAAACTAAACAACTGAAAGAGGATTGGTGCTAGATTTCAAAACTGAAAATCATGTTTCTGGAGTTTCTGTTAATTTTCATTCAATTGAAAGGCAACTTTTATATATGATGGGTTTAACTGCTAATATATACTACTCCAATATCATTAATGGTATGACTTCCACAAACCCAACCATTTCGGCTAGCAGAATCAAGAAAAAATACTTCTAAGTCCAAATACATCATGTTGAAGAATTTCTGCTTTTCCTATTCTTTTTTGCTGTTCTGTTGTCTTCAGGGCATCTTGAGATATACAAGCTATACAAGGCCACTTAAACTACAGTTCTGAAAGAGACAAATGCTTCTGAATAGATAAATGGCAAAAGAGACTTCTGAGATACCGTATATGGACATTAAAAAGGGAAATGATTAAACAAATCTGTGTATAGATTAATCCAAATTGAGGATACAGAGATCCACCATGTCAAAAGCTTCACCTGTGCTATTGATCAAACACAAATAAACCAGGAAGTGGTTTTGACACCTGAGCATATGTACAAAACATTGATCAACTCCTAGGTGAATCTCAGGGTTTCATATGCATATCTAAAAGGCAATTTTGGAAAAGAGCACATAGACCTGGAGTCACAGTGAGGTCATATTTGTGATCTAAATATCAGTGGACTTGATAGAAAGCATAGAAACATCTCTATACACACATCACACTCATAGTTATTTAATTGCACAGAATTTTAACAGAATCTATATCCATAACACAATCTGGAGAAATTATACTGACTTGAAGAAAAATATATAAACAAATTACCATATCAGAAATTATCTGAGAGAAAAGGAAAGCAATGCTTAAAATTTCACATCATAGAGTAAAAGTTTTGTGTTGTTTCAACTAGAGACAGAAAGAAAGACATAAACAACAGGAAACTGGCAAGTACAGAAATGAATGAATGGATCATGTAAAATGTAAGGCTACCAAAAATGTACTGAACTGAATAATAAGGGAGATGGAATCACTTCAAATCTGTCCATTTGAACACAGTTCAATAGAAACAAAGATGCTAAGAAGAAAGGCAAGAGAAACCTAGGACGGTCTTGCCCTTTGTCATGTAAAAGTAAATTCGGTGAGAGGGTAAAGTTTCATGATGACACAGCACTGTATCATTTCATCACGCTAATATAATTATTCTTTAGTTTGATATGTTTTGAATTTATACATTATAAATTTCATATAATAAATATTACATAGGAACTAAGTAAATATTATCTCACCTGCTTTGTCCCTAACCTTTATATTATTATAAATCATAATTTGTGATTGGGTGCTTCAAAAATAATCTCTAAAATAGAAAAGGTGAATATTCAATATAATTTGTAAATATGTTTCATTAATATCAGTAAAACAAGGGTCTGATTAATGTGGCTTAGAGAATTCAGACAGCATATTGAGTAGCTTGCTGATTACAATCTATGATAGTTCCTCTTTTCTGTGTTGATATTGATTTGATGGATGGAGTGGGGGTAATTTTTCTTTTGTAATGTTGATGTTAATGATCATTGAATTCTCACTGACAACAGTAGTGGATCATGTTTATTAGAGAACTCCAGTAGTCCCTTAAATTGTTTCTCTCCTTCTACTTAGTTTTACCCTCTCCTCTATCTCTTCCTTCTTAAAATTTCCACATTTCAGAGACAGTGAAAAACTGTTGAGGAAGATTGCCTTTGAAAGACATGATTAAGTATAAAAAAAGGAAAGAGGAGAAAGGGCTTTTGTGAATTTTGAGCCTGTTAAGATTTCAGTGAATACATGGCTTTACCATCCATGTCTATGTTGCTTAACATTGATTCAAAGTTTTGACCTAATCACATGCCATGTTTCATAAGCACAACTTCATATGAATTTAGATATAGATGTTACTTGAGAAGGAAGACCATTTAAGAAAAGTAAACAGAGATGTACACCTTTCAATGGCTCACCATCTGATGGTGTCACGTATGATGGCAGCTGCTAGAATAGTTATATTGATCCCATTGATAAGACCCATCCTATATGTAATAGAAGAAATGATATTTGTTATTAGAAGAAAAATATTCAAAAATGTCTAGATAAGAAGCATATGAATGTTACTGGCCGAGTTTTTATGAGGACTGATTTTACATAGTTTCCAGTCAGCTCTACTAAAGATATAAAATTCTACCTGCTGAAGAAGCTGAGCTTGAAGAGATAGTTTGGGTAGATGTTCCCAGTTGAGATTAAGGAGCTCCTAAGCAGATCAACATCTAGGTAACATAAATAAATGCATAGGGTTACTTTTATATAATTTCACTGACTGTTCCAGTAAATTTATGCATATTAAATATGTATGATAATTTATATTATGTATACAAATTATGAGCATAATATATTTCATGTCACATAACTCATGTGACTATGCATATAATATGCCCACAAAAACTTTACCAAATATAAACTTTATCTGAGTATTTCCTTAAAGAGTATGCACTAGAGTGGAAATAATACAAACTGGAGGATTCAGTCTTTAATATAAACCTGGCTTTAAAACCATTGCCTTTAGCCAGACAGTGGTGGTGTACACCTTTAATCCTGGCACTTGGGAGGTAGAAACAGGTGAGTTTCTATAAGTTTGAGGCCAACCTGGCCAACAAGAGCTAGTTCCAGAAGAAACTCCAAAGCTACAGTGAACCTCTCTGTCTTGACAATAAAAAAAAAAAGTGTTGTCTTCAGCAATTTATTTTTTCCCCAGAGTTTTAGTCAATGAGAAATGTAGTGATCATGATACCATTTCAGAGTTGTTGGTGTCTTATAGACAATCCTTGTTAAAAGCATAGAGTTATCCTTTCATGGTAAACATTGGAATGTCAAGGCTATCCATCAAACAAATATCTCATGAAGTTTATGACTCAATGTGGAGCTCATCTCAGCCCTTTATTTAAGAAGCACTTATTATTTCTGATAACATTTCAACTGATGTGGAAGTAAAGAAATGCAAAAGTCACAAGTCCCTAGCTTCACTGCATTTACATTTAAGGAAGTAATTGTGACGAAAAGGAAATAGTTCTATGACAGGTGGGTCATGCTTTGAGAAACTGATTTGAATGTACTTGTCTCTGTTTTGCATGTAATATGAACTTATTATGTACATTTAATAAATATAAGGCTATCAGAACAGTAGTGAAAATATATAAAAAATGGACCCATGTATTTGTTTTGTTTGAATTGTTGATGGATAAATAAGACCTAGAATAGAGGTAAATTGTTCTAGCTTGCAAGTGTAGAGTAAGTCTCACTCAAGATGTGGGTTTCTGGGATTCTTAATAGTTTATTCTTAGAACTTTGCTCAGGGAAGCATATGGGTGAGATGGGCCCATATAATCAACTCACATGCTGAAAGTTACCCTCCTACATATCCTCACATTCTTCTCAGTGGGCTCATAGGCATAACTGATCTCCCTTGTTGAAGAGAGGGATGATGATCCCATGGGTATACTCACTTGTGAAACTGTAGCTTTGTTAGAAGGAGGAATTATGTTTTCCATTTGAATGTGTGGTCAATCGTTAGGTAAGGCATTTAATTCTTAGTATTTCATGATATTACAATGAGAATAATTTTTTAGGTGACCTGAACATTCAAAAGGCAGAAATAAAGGTATAAAAATACAGTTGAGACATGCATTGAGGAAATAAAATGTTTGCCGATATAATGAATTTTACACAGTCATTCTGACAGGGTATTTTTGTTGTTGCTGCTGTTGTTGTTGTTAACAGTGCACTAAAGTAAGCACAAGGAGATAGTGATGCAGGCATTGCAGATGTCAGGATATGTTAGGAAGTTGGGGAGAAATGCTGATTCAAATCTATAAAATAAAACATTTTACAATTTGGCTTGAGAGAATATGCATAGTATCAAAAAAAGGATGAGAGAACTAACAAGGAATGGACTATGCCAAATTGCAGTGTACATTTTATTATATTTGTTGTTTCATGAGCTTCTTACTCATCGCAATGAAGCACAGATGAAGAAAATTTCACTGCTTCACATACGCACATAAAACAAATGCAATTCAATTTCATTTACATGTTATAGACGAACTTCCAGTCATCTTTTCTTCAATGCTAAGAAAAAAAATTGTAGTGTTTTCCCAATCCTTCTGTAATATAAAAGTTTTAATAGAGATATCTATGTGGTATGGAGAGCTGAAGGAGCTCTTCAGAGTGCTATGGTTGGATTATTTTCAAGTAGATAATAAGATATTGTAGAAAGATAGCTTTGATAGAATTTGGGTATGTGGTCTTGCATTGAGCACTGATACAGAAAACCAAAAGCATAAACCTGTATTAGTTTAATGACTATTGATGTTATAAATTACCCTGACCAAAAGCAACTTGGGATGAAAGTCATTAGGGAAACACAACACAGTAACTCAAGGCAGGAGCATGGAGGCAGGAACTGAAGCAGCGACCATGTAGGAAAGGTTACTGGTTTCTACCTCATGGCTTACTCATACTGTTTTCTTATACAACCCAGGAGCATCCTCCTCCTCAGAGTTGACACTGCCCCACTATGTTTGATACTCCCACACCAGTCATTAATCATGGAAATGCCACCACAAATTTTCCTGCAGGTAATCTGATAGAGTCTTTTACTCATTTATGGTTCTTCTTCCCAGATTAATTTATCTTGTCTCAAGTTGAGAAAACATACCAGGATATTAGCTATAGATGATTGGTGTTAAGAGAACGTTTTCTGCATTTTTTAATTTTTTTACAATACATTGTGTACAGTCAACTGTACACAGGAGACAAAGACACTTCAAAGACATGTCAGCTGGTTTCAAATTTATCTAAAGGTTAATTATTTCAAAATTAACAATAAATAATTAGAATGCATTAAGGCCACAATGATTTTCCCTCGTAATTCAAAATCAAGGAAGAAACTGCCCTTCACAACAAAGGGAATATATTTTGTTTCTTCTCTGATAGGGTATAACACTTTCATTTGCAGTTATGTATTTCTATGTGATCATGATTTGTCTCTCTTATGAATCTCATGTGGTATTTGCTGCACCAATGTTAAAATTCAAGCCCTTTTTACTACTGATCAAGATAGAAGAAAACAAGAAGATCCACTCGGAATTTGTAATTTTGATAGAGAAACCAAGCAATGATCTTCTCCTTTGAAACATAGAGGAATTATTTAAATGTAAAATTACTATAATACACAGGGTGGTGGTGGCACACGCCTTTAATCCCAGCACTTGGGAGGCAGAGGCAGGCAGATCTCTGCGAGTTCGAGGCCAGCCTGGTCTACAAGAGCTAGTTCCAGGACAGGCTCTAAAACTACAGTGAAACCCTGTCTCAAAAAACAAAAAAAAATTACTATAATACCTTTTTTTTCACAAAATGGAATGCATATCCACTACTGTGGACTTTTTTTATCTCTGTGGATTAACTTTGTTCAAAACAGATGTGAAGATTTCTGAAATATCTGCATATTCATGTCATTTTTTATTTTAGTGAGTCTATTATTGATTAAATGGAAGGATGCAAGTATACTGTCTATAATTGTTAAAGAGAAAAATCTACTTAACAATTGCCTACAGGTTTATCCAAGATTTCCTAATGTAAATGAGAAAGGGAGGTGGGAGGAAGATATGTGTGAATGCATGTGTGAGTGTGTTTGTGTGCAGGTGTGTGCATTCATACATGCTTGTATTCATGTACATGTGTGTACCTGTGGGTGTTCATTAGTCCTCTTGTATATGAATGTGTGTGTGTGTGTGTGTGTGTGTGTGTGTGTGTGTAGAGAATAAAGGAAGGAATGAGAATTTATGTTAAAATTTTTGATTCTAAATAAAATTCATTAGAATTTATAATAATTCACAATAGCCACTATCTTTGGAAATAAGTTAAATTTATCTTCACTTGCTATAGGATGGCCTTTCTGTATGCTGTGAATGTGTTTGCTCTTATTGGTTGATAAACAAAGCTGTTTTGGCCTATGGCAAGGCAGGATAGGCAAGGAGAGATACGGAGAGAAAGGGCAGGATCTGAGAAATACCAGTATGTAAAAAAATAAGATAACAAGTCACAAACCACATGGAAAAGCATAGATTAAAAAATGAGTTAATTTAATATAAGAGTTAGCTAATAATAAGGCTGAATCAGTGGCCAGACATCTATAAGTAATCTTAAGCCTCTGAGTGGTTATTTGGAACTGGTGGGCAGGAGAGAAAGCTCTCATTTCATTCACACATGCAAATACTAGCATATCATGACTCTAAACAGAGGAGCAGGATTCTGCCCTCTATGAAAATACTGTATTAATGCAGCTATGTGCTCTGAGTGGGAACTAGAGATCTGCTTGTTAATGCTAGTGAAATTTTGCTATTAATGCTCTTAACTTCTGTTAAAGAGGGAATAGCCTTAGGGCATTAAAGTCATTATTTGATTTTGTTCAGGGTTGAATTTATTCATAAAGTTATCTGAAAACAAACTTGGTTATTTATTGTTTTATATAAGGTTTTTTTTTTGTTTTTTTTTTTTTTTTTTTGGTTTTTCGAGACAGGGTTTCTCTGTGGCTTTGGAGCCTGTCCTGGAACTAGCTCTTGTAGACCAGGCTGGTCTCGAACTCACAGAGATCTGCCTGCCTTTGCCTCCCGAGTGCTGGGATTAAAGGCTTGCGCCACTGCCGCCCGGCAAGGTTTTATCATAACAAATATTCCATATATAGAAGGTTTTCAGATATAAGGTAGGAAATATTAAAGTTTAATTTTTCATACATAAAATTATTAAGATTAAATTGGAATTTGTGAATTATTTTTGTAATAACAGTATTTAAATTAGTTTTAAAATTTCATTCACACAAATTGTCATTTAAATGTGACTAAAGAGTAGCAAAATATTTAATTTTGTTACTCAACAAATCTGCCTAATGACTCCCCTAGTACTGGAGCTCATGAATAGTTTGGTGACAATTTATGATTAAAAGCAGAAGTGAAATTTTTATTATTCATATATTTCTATCAAATTTGCTACTGAAAATATGCTTGCCAGATGGGCTATTACTACACAGCAATTATTTTAATATGGCCTAAAATGCTATAAACAAGTAATTCATGATTTACTAAAATCCTTAATTACAGTGCTGTTTGTGAGCTTAATTATTTTTGAGGGTGAAAGGACTGTCCCAGTTAGGTGAGCAACTTATCATCAACTGGGCATATGCTATTGGAAGGGAAAGGTAGATTTAAGATAAAAGCCAGCAACTTGCAAATTCTGCAGTTCCTAATAACCCCATACTACACAGTCTTGTAGATGGTTCATAGCATACTAGAATATGGCAGTCAAAAGAAAAAGTAATAAATTGCCTCAAAGAAACTGAGAAAAATAGAAACAATAAGAAATTTAGTGATACAGTTGTGAATGAAAATTTTAAAACTGAGAATGGTTGTGTTCCTATTTGGAATTTGATTTAAAATTTCTATTTTATGTAGAATACATAATCAAGTATAAGATAACATATTTTCAATACTAATCATTCAAGAGAAAATAAAATTAACTATAATTTTAAGACCATGGCAGTTTTCTCCAACATCAAGTTGTATCATTTTCTCTCTCTCTCTCTCTCTCTCTCTCTCTCTCTCTCTCTCTCTCTCTCTCTCTCTCTCTCTCTCTCTCTCACACACACACACACACACACACACACACACACGAGAGCTGTGGGATAATGCTCTTGTACACTGTAAAGATTTGCCGCTCCTATTGATTTAATAAAACACTGATTGGCCAGTAGCCAGGCAGGAAGTATAGACAGGATAGCCAGACTAAGAGAATTCTGGGAATAGGAAAGCCCAGATGTAGTTGCCACCCAGACAAAAAGGAAGCAAGATGAGAATGCAGCACTGATAAAAGGTAAGCCATGTAGCTAAGCATAGACAACAATTATGGGCTAATTTAAGTTATAAGAGCTAGTTAATAATAATCCTGTGCTAATAAACCAAACAGCTCATAATTAATAGTAACTTCTGTGTGTTTCTTAGGACCGAATGACTGTGGGAGGTTTTATTATCTATTAATCTAGTTTTGCATTCAAATAACACTGTGTTAATTAATGAACATCTTAAAATTTGGTGTATGTAAATTCACTTCTGATTGTAAACCTTCCTCACACAATGACCTTTAAGAGTGTTGACCAGGTTAGGGCTTGACCTTTGGGGTACACAGAGAAAACCCTCAGCTTGCCCAGGGCTCACTCTCTCTCTGGTTCCTACATTGCACACTTGAGGGTGGACATCATGTTCCTGTTCCTTGAGTTTGCCTCTTATAATAAAGAAAATAGCCGGGTGGTGGTGGCACATGCCTTTAATCCCATCTGCCCTGACAGGTACCTTGAGCTTGGGAACTCACCTTGCATTTCAAGTCACATTGCCCCTATTGTTAGAATAGAGTTGCTTTGCTTAATCTATTGTTTTTCTCTTTCTGTACTCCTGTGCACAACAGTGTGTTGAAACAAGAGTAATCAGTGATGATCATGGAGTATCCCTTAAAGGTCATTTTCTTTATGATGAATGTAAGTGGAAAAAATGACTATGTAATTATTACATACAATAATTATAGCCAGCAATTGTGGATTATTCACCACGTTAAAGTATTGTAGAGCTCTTCAAAAATAGAGATTACAACATATGACTGCAGAGTTAATTTTAAATGGATCTTTTCCCCTTGTTCAAGAGAGTAACAACAAGATGAGTTAGTTGCTAATAAAGTAGTTGTGTAAATTTGGATGTAGTAGACCATTTCTTCCTAAGGAACATTGTATAACACCTGGCAACTGAATTTTCTAAAGCGTGATGAAAAATGACTGAATGAGTGTTAAGAACTTAACTGAAGCTGAATCTAAGGCTTGCTGTGGTACTCATCATCACTGCCTTGTGACATTGTCTAAACAACCAAGAGAACAAACTGGGAAACATTTAAGTGTCTGAAATTATGAGCAAAGACAGCTCAGCAAGGTGTAGCTAACTGGTAAGTGAATGACTAATAAAGTTTAATTCTAGTGGCTGATAATAAGATGTTGAATTGGAATGGAGGCAAATGTATCCAAGTTTCAGAAAAAAAGAAAATAGCAGTGTAGACAAATAAGACTTTCAAATTGTAAAACGCAAGTATGTATCACTTTGAGTAAATAATATAAAATGCTAGGCTGCATGGAGCATACCATTTCAACTTTGATTATCCAGGGAAAGCTCATAATTGTTAATTAGTTTATGAAAACAAAATATATTCCTTGCTGCAGGAAGTGTTAAAGACACCCTAGTAAAACATGTGCATTTTGGTTTAGGCTATTGTGTGTCTCTATCTTTGTGTGTAAATTTTGGGTATATGTATGTAAGAGTGTGAACATATATGTGAGGTATCTGTGTGTGTGTGCATGTGCACACATGCATTTGTATATGTGTGAATTTTCTAGGGACCTAGACAGGCTATATAACCTAGGTAGTGTTGGGAGACAATTCTGCATTCTGTCAATTATGTTTTAAATAAACACTGATTGGCCAATAGCCAGGCAAGAAATATAGACAGGACAACCAGACAGGAAGTAGACTTGGGTCAATGAGAAGAGGAATATTCTGGGAAGAAGGAAACTTTTCCTCTAGTCCTGCCCAGACATGCAAGAAGGAAGATGTGACCTGCCTCACCGAAAAAGGTACCAAGCCATGTAGCCAACATAGATAAGAATTATGGTCTATATAATTTATAAGAGTTAATAAGAAGCCTGAGCTAATGGGCCAAACAGTTTATATCTAATGTAGACTCTGTGATTTTCTTTGGGGCTTACTGGCTGTGGGAACTGGGCAGCACAGAAACCCCAATAAGCAAGGCCCACATGTTATAAGGTAAAAAGGATGCTAATAGATACATTATGTTAAAGAGTGAATAATTCTTGCTGCACATTGCTATAGAATTATGAATGCTCATTTGAAAACATCTTGTGCTCCATTTTATCAATGGTTTTACTTTTAAAAATTGGGTCAAAACAATATTTCCTTTGAAACATTTTTTGGTTATATTTGTAATTTATTTCAGGAAGAGAACACATCCAGTCAAGAAAGCCCATTCACTGAATGAAAGCTTCTGCCTTGTAAAGCGTAGGATGTAAGCTGTTGAGCTTTCTCAAGTTTTCATGGCAGTGGCTTCAAATTGGTCCTTGCTCAAACATCTCCAATTGTTCTTATATAAGATTTAGGATTATGGTGAATCAATAGATTAAATTTATCTCTGTTATGAATGCAGAGTAATATGAAACATTTTGGCATCCACAATCTCATGAATCAGTTCCCATACTAACTGTCCTTTAACGTATCTGTCTGTCTGTCTATCATCCCTCATCTGTTTATCCTGTTGCTTCTCTTTCTCTGGAGAATCCTAAATGAAATAATATTACCTACATCATAGACATGAAATATTTTAAAAACATGATTTATAAAATAATGGAAGTTACCATTTAATGTTTCTAGAATAAAATAATAAGGTTGATATGTTAAATGATTAATCATGCAAAGAAAATTAAGGCTGTGATAACTAATTGGATCAAAGTGTTCCAAGTTAAACTCTAGGAATATAGTCACAAATTTTCAGTTAATAGCTGTGGTGATGGGTCATATTTTGCTATCTCTTAAAGACCGGCAAGTATGTCTACAAGTCTGGTTAACACAGGCAGTTAGTATATAAAGTTGTTTAGGTCCACATAGATTATTGTTTGGAAGCAGAAAGTCTACAAATGTCATTTGATCTAGAGGTTTGTGATGGAGGCGGGTCTTCTATCAATCTGTTGATTTCATTGGTTAATTAATAAAGAAAACTGCTTGGCCTAATAGGTTAGAAAATAGGTGGGTGGAGTAGACAGAACAGGAAGAAGGAAGTGAGGTAGATGGCTCAGACAATTGCCCTGCCTCTACAACCAGTTGCGATGAAGCAAGCCACCAGGTCAGACATGCTGAAACTTTCCGGGTAAGACACCATTCATGGTGTTACATAGATTATTAGATATGGGTTAGTCAAGATGTGAGTAAGAGCCTGAAAATAATGGGCCAGGCAGTGTTTAAAAGAATACAATTTGTGTGATGTTATTTTGGGTTTTAAGCTAGCCGGTGGACGAGAGCAGGGTGGCGGGAAGCTGCCCACAGCTCCACACTACAGGTTTGTTACAAGATCTATACAGGTTTCAAATTGTGTAAGCACACTGATGCCAGAGAATATTGCATGATGAATTTTGGTGCTTTGATCAGTGGCAATGGCTAGTGACAATAGCTTTTAGTATGAAGACTTGTCATTCATTCTCATTCCTATTACCTATGCTCCCACACCTGAGCCATTTTAGGAAACTCTCTAAGACTCACAGATATTGCTTTTAAGATGCCTACTCAACTGTGCATTCTGAATGACAAGCTTTTCCCCAAATCTCCATCTTTCACTAATATGTATATCTATTAAAAATACATGAAAACCTATAAGAACCAGAGAGAGGGAAAGATTAGATATAACATTGAGCCAAAAGTAGAAGACAGAAACAGTAAAGTTGGTGAAATGCTATACAATCAAAGTAAATAAAATGGTTAATAAAATGGATGAGATCATACAAGGAGAGACTTGAACAAAATGATCCATTGATTGTGGAAATACATTTTACTCTTTCATTATTTCACAACTCTACTTCCTAGTTCAATTAATTCAGTAATGAGATTCTTTCTCAGTTTCGTATTCCCTTGTCTTCAATTAATTAAAGCAGTAAATGAATGGAAGCCAATGTTAAGAGAAAATTTCTATAGAAAACTATTAAATCCAAAGGAAAAGATTACAGCTAGAATTTAAATGAATTAAATAATTTTTTAAAATGACCAAAATAATCATCATAATAATTTATTTGGTATGATATCTTTCAAAATGCTGTATGAATGTCACTAAACACATTTCCTAGTGAAAGTATCATATTTGACTGAAGATAAGTGTCTTAGAGAATCAAATAGAAGGGAAGTACAACTTTCTTTGGGCTGTAAATGAAAGAAGCAGACAAAAGGATGTAAGTGCATTCTGGAAGCTCTCACAAAGGATAACTGAATAAATGGACAGGAAAAGCTAACATGTGTGGAAAACCCACATACATGCCATTCTGCTCCTCTTTATCCTTGTTTGTGACCTCTGATTTCTGGTGTTTTGAGGTTATTTCATCTTTGAGTCCTTGAACACAAGCTTAGGCTGATTGGAAGACTCTCTAAGACACATTACTGAAGAAGATTGATTTTATCTTGTTAGTACAATGTTCCTACATTATTTCGTTATTTTCTAGCTTCTGGTCTTACATGTCTCACATGTAATTATAAGGAACCATTGATCTACATGCAACATTTCATAAGGGAAACATCAGAAAATGAATGTGAAAAATTGAGAAGTGGAAGAAAGGGAGAGAAACTAAGACTCATCTGCACGTGAGAACGAAAAATAACCAAGAATCTCTCTCTCTCTCTCTCTCTCTCTCTCTCTCTCTCTCTCTCTCTCTCTCTCTCTCTTACACACACACACACACACACACACACACACACACACACCCCTACACACAAGGACAAAGACACAGAGAGATGACTATAGAAAGAGATACGGAAAGACACAGAGACAAAGAGACAGAAAAAGAAAGAAGTCTGAGTGAAAGAAGTCTGAGCTCTGACTATGTTTAAAAATAACAAGCATTGATAAGGATTGTGTTATTGATATTTAGGATCAGATACTGATTTTCTGTAGGGTCTTGATCTACACCTGAAAGGTGTTTAGCCATCTCTCTACTCTCTAAATGTCAATAGCATCCTCTTCTCCATTCTTGGTAATGAAAACTAATGTAAAATACTTCAATGAAAAACAACTATCCTATATTTTTAATATGCCAATGTTTCCAATACAAAGTTGGCCAAATTACAAAAATGCATACATAATTTTTTATTATGTTCCATTTTTTTTGATACAGTGTTTTGGTTTGTAGTTTTGGAGCCTGACCTGGAACTAGCTCTTATAGACCAAGCTGGCTTTGAACACATAAAGATTAACCTGTCTCTGCCTCCTGAGTGCTGAGATTAAAGGCATGAGCCACCTCCCCTCCCTCCCGGCTTACCTCCCATTTTAAAACACGGTCTCAGGTAGCCCAAATTGATCTTGAATTTACTATGTAAATAAGGATACCTTAAAACGCTCACCTTTTCTCCACTTCCGGAGTGTTACTATTATAGGAAAACACCATGCACAGTGAGACATTTTATATTTCTATGAGTCTTTGTTTTAATGCACACATTTTATTGTTAAAATCATTTAATTCATATCTTAAAACATAATCTTCCCTCCCTCCACGTGAGTGTTTCAAGAAGATATTTTAGCAACTGAAATATTTTAAGATGAGGTTTGCATTCTTTGCTAGATATCATTCTAAGAAAAATCTTAAAAGGTTACTCTTCACTACTTTAAATTCATGTTCAACCAATATTTTTAAATGACGTTGTGTTGACCATTAAACCTCAACATAAACAAATTGACAAAAACATGTAACCATAAGGAAGTATTGATCAACCAGTGTTTGCTATCAGGTTATATTGTGGTTTGTCCACATGTACATAAAACCTGCCTGAATTTTTCCTTAATAGTTCCTTCTCAGGTACAAATAATTAATAAATATTGATTTATATTTATGACATGATATTTATCAGCATCTTTTTCACAGTGTATCATAATTTTAAAAATTAATTTCATGAGGAAAATTTACTCAAATCAACAAATATTTATAGATAAAAATGTCATCTACATAGCTTATTGTTTCACACTATGAAATAGTCCCCAAACATTATGTATTGGCTCAATATTTAGTCTTCAATGTCACACTGAAGAGAGAAAAATTTTATCTTTGTTAATTAAACTGTAACTGATCTACCATAGTCATATTAACCCTCTTTTACATTACTATGTAAACCTTTAGTTAAAGTTAATAGTGTAGACTAATGTACCAAATTATGAAAATACAAAATTTCTTTGTACCATATTCTGTGAATTGACAATCCCACTCTGTTAAAATACATTATTGAGTTGCCAAAGACATTTATTATAATCTATATTCTGTATGAATATTCATCTAACTCTATTCCTTGTATATAATATCAAAAAAACAATTAGCTAGTCCTTCCTTTACACTGTAATATGCATTTATATTTTCTCTCAAATCACATTGAATTTTGAATGTTTTTAATCAGAATATTCTAAGGTTACCATCTTTCATGTTATCTACTATTACTATGACACTTAACAAAATACTGTAAGCTAGAGTTGACCAACCTCTTTAGGATCTCCAAATATAAAAGATTTTCATTTAAAACTAAATATAGTAAGGCCCAAATATGTGGAGTACTTTATTCATATTATGCTACATCTAAGAATCTGTTCTACCACCGTGGAGTTTAGATGTATCTTACATATTAATATTATTACCAGTGATATTAACCTGAGGTGGACTTCCTTGTCAAGTTTCAGAAGGGTTTTATACCTTCATGGTATTTTAAGGATTTTTCATCACTGGCTTCCTAGCAGAAATTTAGAATTTTCTCAGCGACCAGAGATAAGAGCACAAGCGGTACAGGTATGATTTATGTAGTGAGTCAGAGCAAAGCACTGGAAATACCTGATTTCTGTTTTTATTGATTTTATTGAGCTATACATTTTTCTCTGCTTCCTTCCCTTCCTTTCCCTCACCTTTCAACCCTCTATCATGGTTCCCATGCTCCCAATTTACTCAGGAGATCTTGTCTTTTTCTACTCCCATGTACTTTAGATTTATGTATGTCTCTCTTAGGATACACATTATGGCCAGGTTCTCTGGGATTGTGATGTGTAGACTGATTTTCTTTACTTTATGTTTTAAAACATTTATGAGTGAGTACATATGAAAACTATTTTTCTGGGTCTGGGTTACCTCACTCAATATATTTTCTAGATCCATCCATTTGCCTGCAAATTTCAAGATGTCATCATTTTTTTTTTCTGCTGGAGGTGGCTCTGCGTTCCTAGGGTTTGTTCTGCTTCTGTGGAGTTCACTGTCTCAGGCCTGCTCCAACCTAGGTTGCTAACTTAGTCCTGTTTTCATAAGCGTGCCTGGTCTGGATCTGTTCCTGCAGAAGCCTGGCTTGTGGTTGGTCCCACAAAGGTCTCTGGCTCCAGCCTACTCCCTCAGAGGTTCCAGACCCACACCTAGACCTGTAGAGGTTCTGGCTCAGGTCTAGTTCCTCGGAACTTCCAGACTCACTCCCGGACCCACAGCGGTCCTGGCTCAGGTCTGCTCTGTCAGAGTTCCCAGACTCACGCCCAGAAAATACTTGATTTCTATGCCAGCAAATGAACCAAGTCAGGAATTAATTCATTACAGGAGGGGAGGTATGGGTGGAGGGGAGGGGAGGGAAGGGGGAGAAGGAGGGGAGAGAAGGGGGAGAAGGAGGGGAGGGAGGGGGAGGAGGAGGGAAGAAATAAAAAAAAGAAAAAAAAAGAAAATAAAATAAAATGCAAATAAAAAAAATATTTTTAACAATAGCATGAATATACATCTGGTAATAAAATTTAGTTTGTTTAGATTTAATTGTGTGTGTGAATTAAAGTGCATAAGCATACACACATGCAGGTGTGCTCCTGCTACATGTATGTAGAAGTTAGAGGACACCTTGCAGTCTCTTTTCCTACTCATTGAATCCAGGGATAAATTTATGGTTTTGTGCTATCAGCAAGAGCCTTTCTATCTAAGCCATCTCCCTTTTCTGGGCATTATAATTTTTTATCTAATGATTGAATGAAAAAAATATTTCATGTTGAATTAAGATTATGGCAGTAGAAAATCATTTAATTTTATTACTTGCAATTTGGAAACTCTAAAAATGTGTTACATGTATTATTTAAAGTTATATTTGTTGAAAAATAAGAGTGATATTAAAGGGTTGAATAATTTTTTTCTGATCTTCCATGTTAAGAAGACTGTTAACAAAGGGATCAAGGCATGGAACAGAAATAATGGGCACAGTTTTGGAGAAAGGGGCTCTTTGGGACATTGTTGGTGGTAGTGGAAATTAGTACTTCTGTAATGGGACAGAGCTTGGAGATGCTTCAAAAATTAAACAAATTAAAAAAACTCAATATGATGGAGCAACTCTCCCTGGATATGTAACCCAAAGAAATTAGTCAAAGAAAAATTTGTGTTCTCATATTAAAAAAAATATGTATTCTCATATTCACTGGAACAAAACTAAAGATTAGAAATAATTTATATCTCCTTCACTGGTAAATGGATAAAATATGATTCATATACACCATCAAAAGGCACTTTAAAACAACATGGTTAGAACTAGAAATCCTTGTGTTAATTAAAATAAAACAGACATAAAGAGATAGGTACCATACAATCTCACTGAACATGTGGAGCATAAAGAAATTGCTTTCCATTTCCTCTAAGGTTTCATAACTTTGGCACTTAATCTTTTACTTTGTCACTTAAAAATTTCACTGCATGTATTAGGATGGGTATCAATAAAAGGAAAGATTAGTGTAGGTAAGGATATCTGGAAAGGACAGAACCTTTGGTTTGTCCAAACATTTGGTTTGGTATACACAGTATGGATCTTAACCCCTAAATTAAAACAATACTCTAACTTGGTTCCATAGTTTCATTTTAAAACATGCATAAATGAAATAAATTCAGTGTCTAAAAAAGATATGTGCATCCCATGTTCATTAAAATACCATTAATCACTGTCAAGGCATGAAAACATCCTAAATCTCTGTTGGTAGATGATGGATGAAGAAAATGTGATACATACACGGCATGGAACATTATTTAGCCATAAATAGAAAACCCTGCTGCTTGCTGCATTATGGATTCACTGAAAAACATTATGCTGAGTGAAATGAGCTGGACACAGGCACTATGTGATCCAATGTGGAAGCAGCAGAAAGAAGCACAAGAAAAAGATGGATGCAGGATTGCGTGGTCAAGGATGGGAAATCAGAGGATACTGATCAGGGAACACACATTTTCAGCTATAGAAGAATACATTCTGGAGAGCTAAGTAATGCAAATTTATAGGAAATGGGAATACAAAACTGTTCTAAATACTTGGGATGTATTAAGACAGTAGTAAGTCTTAAGTCTCTTCCACACGAGCATAGAAACATATAGAGATGAAAGTTAGTCAGTGATGGATATGCTGTTGATTTGACTATGGTAACCACCTTTCAGGTTATAAAAATGTCTCCTAATTGTGTTAATATCATGGATATAGACACATACAACTTTATTTGTGAATGATATTTCAATAAAGTAGTTGTAAAAGAAAGGCCTGTGGATTTTCTAGGAAGCTTGGCATGGTTCTTATTTCTGCTCAGGCTCTTCAGCATTCCTGTTTTCTCCCTCAAATCACAGCAGATCCTCCACCATATCCTACTAGTCTGTCTTCCTCATTTGTGACTAGGAAACAGAAAGAATGAGACTGTCTGTGAGCTGTCCCCTCCCACTTTATATTCTTCTCTGGGACTGGGATTAAAAGCTTGTACCACTGGGATTAAAGGCATGTGTACTGCCCAGTTTCTATAGCAACTAGTGTGGCTACTGAGATTAAAGGTGTGTATTATCACTGCGTGGTCTTTAAGGTTGATCAGTGGGGCTGTTTTACTCTCTGAAATTCAGACAAACTTTATTTATTAAAATAGAAATTAAATGCCACTACAACTCTTGCAAAAAGGCCACAGCAACCAAGGTGCCACCACCAGAAAAAAACCAGCACAGGTGTTGCCTACACCCCCCTACTCAGGCTTCCCACATCCTCCTCTAGGTTCTTGTCTGTGAGCAACCCTGACCACCCCATCCAGCAAAGATAAAATACTCACCAAACATTAGAATGAATTTTATTCCAAAGGAATAAGTATGAATATGGACCTGATATTTTTAAAAGTCTAAAGAATTTCTAAAATATTTAGGTCAAATCTATAAATTTTATGAAACTTAATTTTCTTAAGTTTATGAAAAAATAACAGTATGTTAGAGACTTTACTGGTTTTTAATATTTAGAGGAAATGAAAAATGTATTTTTATTATGGGACAGGAAAGATTCAAACATTAACTTGTGGCTTACAGTCATTAATGTTATGAAATAAAAACAAAGACACCCAAACTTCAATGTGAGCCAGAGAATCATAAAAAGGAACATATAATATTTCTCTCTATACCACATCATGCATCAGCATATATTCACATGTGCACAAGCATGTGCACATATGGGAACATACAATCTTCAATCTTTTTTTTTTGCATTCTAAAAAAGTACATATTGCAGGGGCTAGAAAATCTGCTTTCTGTCCAGAAGGGTACATAAGAATTTAGTAATTCCGATGTAGATTGTCATCGTGGTTGTTATATTCAGGCTTTGGAACTTCCTCCTCAACAGTGACCTCACTTATCTTGATAACTCCCAATTCTACATGTTCTTCCCATGGTGTAATGGGGTTTATTTACAGAAAGAAACTCACAAAATTTAATTTTCTACCTCATTTTGAAACTAAAATGGTAAGTAGCTTGAAAACACCAACTAAGTTCTTAAGTAACTCACTTATGAGACTAGAATTGGGAATGAGAATGAGTGGGGATGGTAGCATCTCCTTGACCAGGTCTACATGAGTTGACTTTCTTCTCCTGGCTCTTAGTTATCATAATCCTGTTCCTAGACTTACCAGACACCAGGTTAAAACTAGTATTGTGCATCACCAAATACTGAAGACAGTAAATTGCTGTTTTATACCTGATACTCATCTGTGAAACCAGTCAAAGGCTTGGAACGCTCCTGAATTCTATGGCTGCCATATTAAAGATGGAGAATATCTTTAACCTCTCACCAGGTTGCTTCGGTGCTAATAATTGAATGTAAACATGTACTCATGGTTGAACCAAAAGAAATTCCTTAAGACATGGAGACTCCTACAATATTGATTTGGTTTTACATTTTTATAAATGTGTTGCCCCCTAAGTTGATGTAATTCAAATATGTACAATGATGATATATTATTTGAATTCTTTATCAAAGACTGGGTGATGTGTATTTCATAAAAGCTCTGTAGATTTTTGCAGCACTCTGTAAGCTCCCTCACACTCTTGCTTGCCTACTTTAGGACAGAAACATGAGCATTATATATGTTAGTCTGTATAATATGTATAATGTAAACAAGCAGCTACCTGCTGCTAGATGATGTAATTAACAGAAACACTGAAAAACAATCTTCATTTTGCCAGCCTGAGTGGTTATTTCCTTTTGCAAATACAAACCTAATGACATTTAATATTCTCATACACACTACAGGAGTCCCCAGCTCTCCCCTCCTTCCTTTTTGGCAGTTCTTCTTGTAGGATGTAAACCATTCTCATAGCTTTCAAATTCCCCATTCAATTTACTTACTGTATATGCACAGCTTTGAAGTTTATACAATCTTTCAAATTAATATTTTTATTGAATCCTCATTCTATGTGTATGTCAATCTATAAAATGTGTTTCATTGTTTCTTAATTACTGCGCTGATATTTGCTGAGCCTGGGTCCTCATCTAAGCTGATACTGAGGAATTCAGGTGCTGTGGAATTGCCACACTGTCCCTTGTCACCCTATGAATCAGGGTCACACTTGATTAATATTTTGCCTTTGTCAGCTGATTTTGTTGAGGTGGTTTTAGCTTGCCCATCCTCATGGCACCTGGAAATACCCAACAGGAATGAAACAAAAGCAGTTATTTCACAACTCTAAACATGGAATGATTAAATCATCTGCTGTGGAGCTGCAGAGGTTTCAAAGGAGTCAGAAAATGGTTTAAGAAATCCTGATGTCTTTCAGGACATAGTTCTCATTTTTCTTTCATATAGTAACAATATGTGAAAATATTTTGAAAGCATGACGTGCCTTTTATCTAAGTTTCTCTATGTGCTCACACTCAAAGACTTCTATCAGGTGTTGTACTGAATAAACATGTCCAGGTTGAGCTTGAACAAGTCAACAAAAATGATACTGCAGATCTTAAGGTTCAGGGTGAGGGCTTTTAATTGTCAATAAGACAATGGGAAGATCCTAAACGGCAATGTCTTTTTAAAACACAAACGTCTGGCTGGAAAGATAGCTCAGCGTTTCAGCGCATATTGTTCCTTCAGAGCACCTGTGTTCATTCTCAGCACCCACAGGGAGTTGCATGTAGCAACCTGTAACTGATGCTCCATGGAGATCTGGTACCATCTTTGATCTCTGTGAGCACTCACACACATGTGATAGACTACACCAATGCCAACACACACATGCATGCACCTGCAAATTAAGAAGTCTTAAAAAATAAAATGCAAACATTCACATAAGCAAAACCTTAGCGCTTTCTGTGTCTGAGACAAGTTTACAAGGAAGAAACAATCAAGAAATTGTTGACATGCCACTAAGTAATGTGTCATAAATTTTAGGTAATAAATTTTAGGTCAGTTATGACTAGATTAGCAATAACACAGCCTTAGACATCTTAGGTTAACATATTTTAAAAATTGTTTTATTATTTTATATTTATATGTTTTCTATGCACTACTTGTGTGCATAGTTCCCACAGAGAGCAAATATCAGATCCCCTGAAACTGGAGTTACAGATAGTTGTGAGATACAATGTGAATAATGGGTTTCTAACCCAGGTCTTCTAGAAAAGCAGCAGATGCTTTTAATTGATGAGCTCTCTTTCAAGCCCCTCTTGAAATATTTTTAATCTAGGATATAGCTTTCTAAAATTATTATAGAGACTCTTAAAATAAAATAAGAAAATGAGGTAGGAAACCTCAATGCTGCCAGCAAATGCTGAACAATTATTTTGGATCAAACATCATATTTTGTAGTATAAAATGCAGAGATTTAGACTATGCATTTTGTAGAAAGGTATATTTGGAAATAGTATGGATAATTTTTAGAGCAAATATGATTTTGCTTTCAAAGCTCTTTTCCTGAAAAAAAAATCATAATTAGGAGTCCAGGGATTTAAAGTCTCAGTATATGGTTTGTGAATCCAAGTGATTTGTGTAAATTGTGGATAGTTTTATTTTTTTTTTTTTTTTTTTTTTTTTTTTTTGTTTTTTGAGACAGGGTTTCTCTGCAGTTTTTTTAGAGCCTGTCCTGGAACTAGCTCTTGTAGACCAGGCTGGCCTCGAACTCACAGAGATCCGCCTGCCTCTGCCTCCCGAGTGCTGGGATTAAAGGCGTGCGCCACCACCGCCCGGCTGTGGATAGTTTTAAAACAACTTTTACTCCCAAGTAATTGAATGTATTTTCTATATGTGATTTACATCAAACAATGTGATTTACATCAAATAATTTTTTTAACAGAACTTGCCTCAAGTTTATTTGTAAAAACTGCATAAGGTCCTGACCATCTGCAAACACTGTGTAGATATCCACACCAGTCCATGTGTCTTCTCATTGGCAAACTGAGACCTTTTTTATGGGGCCTTCACAGGGGCCTGGGCACCTTTGGGAGCCTGAGCTGCAGCTGAGGCCTCTGCTTTGGCTTGAACCTTGGGCTTTGTTTTTTGGAGCCTACGACCCCTGGCCATGTAGCTTCTAATCCGCTTCCCAAGCTTGGGGTGAGCCATGAAAACGAGACAGGTAAGTTTCTGGCTGGGGCCCTTTGGCACCTTGGGCTTCACCACCTGGGGCTTCACCACCTGGGGCTTCACCACCTGGGGCTTCACCACCTGGGGCTTCACCAGGAACTTGACGGCCTCCGCATGTGCACTCATGGCCTTTGCATTATTTGCCTATGCTCCTATGTGGGGCTCTGGCTGACGGTGGAGGAGGACTGAGAAACCAAGGACAACGGCAATGAACGTGAACTCTACAGCATGGATGGGCTCACTGTGAGCCTTGTCAGTTTGGTTGCTCACCTTCCTGGACTTAGGGGGAGCTGGGAGGACCTTGGACTTAACATAGTGAAGGGAACCCTGATGGCTCTTTGTCTTGGAGAGGGGTGGAGTGGGGGTATGGGTGGAAGGGAGGGGAGGGAAGGGGGAGGAGGAGGGGAGGAGATGGAAATCTTGAATAAAAAAATGAGGAAAAAAAATAAATAAATTTTAAAAAAAAATTGTGGATGCCCTTTCATTAATAGCTTAAGAATCTTTAATCCTAAACATCAGAATTACAGAAAGAGGCAAAGCCTCTTTTAGATGATGGTTTATGTTTAGATGTTTAGATGATGGTTTATGTTTAGATGATGGTTTATGGTTACTCAAATCGCTTTTTTAGTTTCTATCTCATGTCTATTTCAATTTTTTTTTCAGCTCCCTTCTTTTCTTAGAAGTAAATACTCAGCAAAGCATCTTGATTTATTTTGAAGAATTTGAATCCTGGTTTTAAATGTTAATCCCCAATATTATATTTCTTCTCCCTGAAAGCTTTGGACACCCTCACAGGAACAGGAGTCTCCCACGCAATTGAGTTACATTTATAAATCTTGAAAATTCCATATCTAGGATTGTTTCCTCTGGCATAGCACAGAAGGCTGGCATAGCTGAGCAGCCAACCGTACTCTAATACAGGCAGTAATGCATTTTGAAACAAAACTTCTTTCTTCTTTTATTTTTGAAGAAAAAAACAATTTTACTTGAACATGAAAATTACAGACAAGTTTGTGTGGCTTCTTTACCACAGAATAAAATTGCCACTTTTCCCCCTGAAGACTCTAAGAATGGATTTCAGTTCCATAGAGTAACATCACATGATAATTGTATAAGCAAGGGGTAATTCTAATTTTATTAGTTATATTAACAAACAGATGGAACAAAGGAAATTTCTCTCTTGATAAAAGTAAAATTTAACTGTTGTACATATTAAAAAGATAATTCTATTAAATAAAAGTTAGATGCACATTTAACATTTTATTTGATGTTAGAAATATACTCCTATATATTTGATCAGTAAGTAATAAAAACAATGTAACTAAATCCTTAATATTTATAAAGTCTGTAAACATATTTTCAAGAGAAAATGAAGCATTACTTTGAAAAAGAAAAATTAAATAGTTTATGGTGGCTTTGTCTTCTATATATTCAAATCATATCACTTTTCAGTAAACAGTTATGATACAGAACTGGTAACTTTCAGATTAAAAGACATATGTATTGTACATATACAAAATATGATACATTTTAAAATGAGCTCAAAGACTGAACAGAGCTCTCTGAAGAAGAAATGAAATAACTAATAAATATCTCAGAAACTCTTACTGTCTCTAAATTAAGAAAACACACATTAAAATGCCTTTAATATTTCATCTTACAACAGTCAGAATGGCTAAAATCAACAACATAATTGACAACAATTGCTACAGAGATTGTGAGAAAGAGGGAACCCTCATTTACTGCTGATGGATTTGGAAACTGGTTTAGCCATTTTGGGAATCTCTGCATAGAATCCTCAAAAAGTTGAAAGTAAATCTACCATATGATCCAGTTATTGCCTTCCTCAGCATGTGCAAAAGGACTCAATGTGCTAAGCATAGCTACCTTCTCAGTCATGTTCACTGTGGCTTTATTTACAATTGCTAGGAAATTGAAACAATGTAGATGTCCTTCTACTGACAAATAATGAAAATGTGCACTTATACTATGGAATACTATTCAGTGGTAAGAATAAATGAAATCATGAACTTTGCAGGTAAACTGACGGAACTAGTAGATAATATATTGAGTGAAGTAACACAGATTTAGACAATTCTCTCTCACCAGAGGTTCCTAGTTCCAAATATTTAGATATGACTATATAATATCTGAAGTACTTTAAGGAACAAGGAGAGTAAAATTGGAAAACTGAAGGACAGGCAAAGTAGATGAAAATAACAAGATATGAGTGTTTGGAAAATATAATTGGGAAAATTGGGAGGTTATTTAGGCATGGGAAGAAGATAAATACAGAAGGAAAGGTTAAATAACAAAATGATGCAAGAAAAAGTCAAGCTCCTAAGGTGCTGATGAGGAGCAAAAGGAGGGAGATCATGAGCAAGGAAGTCAGGCCCGTGAGGAGTGCGTTTACCCATTGAGACGGTGGGACAGATCTAACGGGAGACCACCAAGTCCAATTGGAATGGGACTGATGGAACATAGGACCAAACCGGACTCTCTGAATGTGGCTGACGGCGGAGGAGGACTGAGAAACCAAGGACAACGGCAATGAACATGAACTCTACAGCATGGACAGGCTCACTGTGAGCCTTGTCAGTTTGGTTGCTCACCTTCCTGGACTTAGGGGGAGCTGGGAGGACCTTGGACTTAACATAGTGAAGGGAACCCTGATGGCTCTTTGGCTTGGAGAGGGAGGGAGTGGGGGTATGGGTGGAAGAGAGGGGAGGGAAGGGGTAGGAGGAGGGGAGGAGATGGAAATTTTTAAATATAAAAAATAAACCATGAAAACAAAACAATAAAAGAAGGCAGTTGGAACACTAAAAAAAAAAAAATCATGCTATTTTCTATATATATACATCTATAAAATACCCACAATGCATGTAAATCTACATATATATAATCATATGAAAAGTTAACATCTACATCTTAAGCTGACTTCTGATGAGTATGTTACTCTGTCGGTGAACATGCGCATACACGTGGAAAAATGAGAAGCGTCCTTTGTTAAAACAAAAGGGAAAGAACTAGTGCACAGTCCTGTAGAATTCACTTGCTTCTGCTTTAGTTATTTTGGGTGTACATATCTGTTTATGCACATTAGTGCTTGTGTACATGTCCATGTGACTGTGTGTGTGTGTGCATGCACACTTGCATATGAAAGAGCAAGGCAGAGAGGCAGAGAGAGAGGCAGAGAGAGAAAGGCAGAGAGAGAGAGAGAAACAGAAGCAGAGAGAGAAAGAGAGAGAGAGAGAGAGAGAGAGAGAGAGAGAGAGAGAGAGAGAGAGAGAGAGAGAGAGAGAGAGAGAGTATAGGCCAGAAGGCAACATCAATATCTGTCTCTATCACTCTCCACATTGTATGGAAGCAATGTCTCTCTCTGAAAATGGAGCTAACCATTTCAGCTGGACTGGCTGCCCAGAGAGATTCTGTATCTGCCATCTGTTCCTCTGCCTCTTGTGCCCTAGGGTTTTAGCAGTTTTGCTCCGACATTTAATGTTTACCTAGGTGAAAGGAAACCAAATGCCAGCCTTCATGTTTGAGCTATGAGCAAGACCCATTTTTCAGCTCCATATTTTCATCACTTTCTATGGTCTTGAATTTATTTCCCATCTTTGTGACTTTTTCACATCCATCTTCTTTATCTTGTGCATCTTTCTGTGCAGAAGAGACATAATGATTACTCAGTGCAACAGGAACAACACATGCTCTGTGATGCTCATCACTCCATTGTCTAAAGGAAGAAATTTGAGAAAATGCCTGGTTCTTCCCAGTTATTCATCACACCTTGTGAATATCTTTTCAAAATTATTCTTCATATTGGTATGTAAGGTACATATTAATGCAACATATCAAAGATCGGAAGTTTTCTGTGGACTAAATATCCACAAAATGATAGTCAATTAAGGAACTTAGGTTTGTCATCTTCTTTAGAGTCTCACAGTTACTATCAGCTGACATTTTAATATGCAATAAACTGAAGACAGAAAGATAAGTACTGTGTGTTTTTAATTGTTTGTGGAATCTAAAATAGGCAATTTCATAGAGTTGAAAGTAGAAGCATGACTATGGTAGATGGGAAATACTGGATGGAGAAAATGACAGAGCCCCACATAGGAGCACCGGACTGAGCTCCCAAGGTCCTGATGAGGAGCAAAAGGAGGGAGATCATGAGCAAGGAAGTCAGGCCCGTGAAGAGTGCATTTACTCATTGAGACGGTGGGACAGATTTAACGGGAGACCACCAAGTCCAATTGGAATGGGACTGATGGAACAGGGGACCAAACCGGACTCTCTGAATGTGACTGACAGTGGAGGAGGACTGAGAAACCAAGGACAACGGCGATGAGCATGAACTCTACAGCATGGACGGACTCACTGTGAGCCTTGTCAGTTGGGTTGCTCACTTTCCTGGACTTAGGGGGAGCTGGGAGGACCTTGGACTTAACATAGTGAAGGGAACCCTGATGGCTCTTTGTCTTGGAGAGGGGTGGAGTGGGGGTATGGGTGGAAGGGAGGGGAGGGAAGGGAGAGGAGGAGGGGAGGAGATGGAAATTTTTAATAAAAAAATGAGAAAAATAAAGAACAAAGAAGGAAAAAGAATGGGGAAAGAATAGTAATATGTAACACCAACCGATGGGAGAAAAATATTTTGAGTATATTTTCATAGTAGAGTAACTACAGAAAACAGTTACAGGCTGGCTTGGTTGGGATATCTGTCGCTACAATGAAACACCATGACCAAAAAGCAAGTTGGGCAAACAGGGCTTATTTGGCTTACACTATCAGATTGCTGTTCATCATTGGAAGAAGTCAGGACAGGATTCAAACAGGGCAGGATACTGAAGGGCCATGGAGGAAAGCTGTTACTGGCTTGCCTACCACAGCATGTTCACCCTGCTTTCTTATACAACTGAGTATCAACAGCCCAGGGATGGCACTACCCACCCTAGGTTTGGCCCACCCCATTGATTACTAATTGAGAAAATGCCTTACAGCTGGATAGTATAGAAGTATTTCCTCAACTAAGGCTTCTTCCTCTCTGATGACTTAACTTGTGTCAAGTTGACACACAAAACCAGCCAGTATACAGACTGAATATCTTTTAAAAAAATCTATAATTTTGAATGCTTCACTGTCAATATATTGCAGAGATTTGGGCAAGAGACAGATTTAATTCAGTGTGAATACTGCATATTAAATATATCCTTATACAAAATGTCAAATGATACCATGCTAATACTAACGATTTTCATGTAGTAAACTGTGTTTTTATTAATGCATCAAAACATTGAGGAATCACAGAGGTGTTTTTCATATACTTTTATTTAAGGACAAGCAGTAAAATTCAACTGAGGAAGAAAACATAAGATATTAATAAACAAATCACTATGGGTTAAACTCAAAACAAGTATTCTGTCTGAAAGAACTCAGAATAGTAATCAAACTTTTCCTGTTTAGTTATAGTATATAAAATCAATATAATCTAGATATGAATCTCATGAAGGAGACAGGAAAATAATGGAGAAACACACATAGGTTTCACAGCACTAACCGTTTGGAAGTGACCAGATTCTCATCATCTTCAGTGTGATAATTTCATTACTGTGCACATATGACAAAGTGAAAAATTGAAAATTTTGAACCTGACTTTTAATATAAAAAGTACAACAGACAAACTGAAGAAAACAGAAGCAAGTACTCTTAATAATACTATTGTTATTTTCCCAGCTAATTATGAAAAATGTTTAAGGTTTGTAGGTGTGTGAATTAATATCAAGGTCTTTGATTCAGTTCCATTAATCCTCCTGTCTGTTTTTATGTCAATACCAGGCTGTTTTCAGTACTGTAGCTCTGAGGTAGAGTTTGAAGTTAGAGATTGTGATACCTCCAGATGTTTTTTATTGTACAGGATTGTTTTGGCTTTCCTGGGTTTTTTGCTTTTCCATATAAAGTTGAGTACTCTTCTTTTGAGGTCTGTGAAGAATTTTGCTGGTATTTTGCTGGACATTGCATTGAATCTATAGATTGCTTTCAGTAAGAGTGCCATTTTTACTATGTTAATTCTACCTACCCAAGAGCATGGGAGATCTTTCCACTTTTTGGTGTCTTCTCCAATTTCTTTCTTTAAAGATTTAAAGTTCCTAGATTCCATCTTACACCTTTAAGAATGGCCAAGATCAAAAACACTGATGACAACTTATGCTGGAGAGGTTTTGGGCGAACGGGAACACTCTTGTAATCCTGGTGGGGGTGCAAGCTGGTACAGCCCCTTTGGATATCAGTATGGCAATTTCTCAGAAAATTAGGAAACAACCTTCCTCAAGGCCCAGTAATTCACTTTTGGGTATATATCCAAAGAATGCCCAATCGTACCACAAGGACATGTGCTCAACTATGTTCATAGCAGCATTGTTTGTCATAGCCAGAATGGGGAAACAACCTAGATGACCCTCAACCAAAGAATGGGTCAGGAAAATGTGGTACATTTACACAATAAAGTACTACATAGCAGAAAAAAAATAATGACATCTTGAAGTTTTCAGGCAAATGGATGGATCTAGAAATCATCATATTGAGTGAGGTAACCCAGACCCAGAAAGACAAATATTATATGTGCTCACTCATAAATGTTTTTTAAACATATAGAAAAGAAAAGCAGCCTACAAATCACAATCACAAAGAACCTAGACAACAATGGGGACTCTAAGAGAGATATGCATGGATCTAATATACATGGGATATAGAAAAAGACAAGATCTCCTGAGTAAATTGGGAGCATGGAGACCATGGGAGAGGGTAGAGGGGGAGGAGAAAAGGGAGGGAGGGGAGCAAAGAAAATCATATAGCTCAATAAAATCAATGAAAAACTATACTCTGGGCCAGGAATCCCTGATCCAGTGCAGTGGAGTTCCATCTGGACTGGTGAGTGTGTGAAACCCTGGGGCAACCTGCCCTGGAAGAGAGCACAGACCCCCTCCCCCAGCTCCTGCTGCAGGCTTGTCTTTGGTTCTCACATCCCTGCCTCTCCCAAGCCTTCCCTAGTGTATTCAGGGGTCCTGCTCCTGTACTAAGGCCATCCACCCAAAGGGGTGAGAGTCTGGCCTCCAAGCAGGTCTGAGGATTCCTGCAAGGGAGTGCAGGCTCCTTCAGATTGTGCCGCAAGGAATAGCTCCTGCTCCGGCACTGAGGAGATCCAACCAGATTCAGTCACAGCAAAGATTGGTCTAAGACACCAAGTACCTCCCGGCTCCATTTGAAGGAAGAGATGGGCAGGCGCCAATGCAAGAACTCCTCCAACAACATGAAAGGCAACATGACATCACCAGAATCCAAACATCTCGAAACAACAAGAATTGAACTCCCTATTCCAGAAGATATAGAAGAAACAGACCTTAAACAGTACTTTATGAAAATAATAGAGGACCTTAAACAGGAGGTAAAAATCTACCACAAAGAAATGGAGATGACAAACACAAAGGTAGACGAAATAAATAAATCTCTCAAAGATACCCCAGAAAAAACAAGAAAAAGCAATCAAACAGGTAGGGGAAACAGTGCAAGACCTGAAAAATGAAATGGAGGTAATGAAGAAAACACAATCTGAGGGAAGACTGGAAATAGAAATTCTGAGTAAACGAACAGAAACTTCAGAGACAAGTATTTCCAACCGAATACAAGAGATGGAAGAAAGAATCTCAGACTCTGAAGATACTATAGAGGAAATAAACTCACAGATTAAAGAACAAAACAAATCCAACAAATTCTTAAGACATAACATCCAGGAAATGTGGGACACCATGAAAAGACCAAACCTAAGAATAATTGGGGTAGAAGAATGAGAAGAATTACAACTCAAAGGCCCAGAAAATATATTCAACAAAATTATAGAAGAAAACTTCCCCAACATAAAGAAGGATGTTCCTATGAAGGTACAAGAAGCCTACAGAACACCAAATAGACTGGATCAAAAGAAAGCATCCCCATGCCATATAATGATCAAAACACAAAACATACAGAATAAAGAACAGATATTCAGAGCTGCAAAGGAAAAATGTCAAGTAACATATAAAGGGAAACCTATCAGAATTGCACCTGACTTCTCAATGGAAACCATGAAAGCCAGAAGGTCTTGGATAGATGTGCTACAGACACTAAGGTAACATGGATGCAAGCCTAGACTACTATACCTAACAAAGCTTGCATTCACCATCGATGGAGAAAACAAGATATTCCAGGACAAAAACAGATTTAAACAATACGTGGCCACAAATCCAGCCTTACAGAAAGTAATAGAAGGAAAATCGCTAACCAAGGAGTCCAACAATGCCCACAATAACTCAGACATCTAGCGATCTTTCACCAGCACAACTCAAAGAAGGCTAACACACAAACTCTACTACCAGAAAAAAAAATGACAGGAGTTAACAACCACTGGTCATTAATATCACTGAATATCAATGGACTCAATTCACCTATAAAAAGGCACAGGCTAAGAGATTGGATACGAAAACAGGATCCAACATTCTGCTGTTTACAAGAAACACACCTCAACCACAAAGACAGACATCTACTCAGAGTAAAGGGTTGGGAAAAGGTTTATCAAGCAAATGGACCTAAGAAACAAGTGGGTGTGGCCATACTGATCTCTAACAAAGTTGACTTCAAACTAAAATCAATCAGAAGAGATGGAAAGGGACACTTTATACTCATAACAGGAAAAATCCATCAGAATGAAGTCTCAATCCTGAATATCTATGCCCCTAATATAAAAGCACCCACATAAGAGGGAGTCAGAAAAGGCCATATCCTATAGCCATGCTAATGATTACCTTGCATATTTCCATAGAACGTTCATCTGGCGATGGATGGAGCTAGATACAGAACCCACATTGGAGCACCGGACTGACTTCCCAAGGTCCTGAATAGGAGCAGAAAGAGGGAGAACATGAGAAAAAAAGTCAGGACCGTGAGGGAATCTTCATCCGGCAATTGATGGAGATAAAGACAGAGCGACACATTGGCACACCGATCTGAGCACCTAAGGTCCACATGAGGAGCAGAAGGAGGGAAAACATGAGCTAGGAACTCTGGACTGCTAGGAGTGCTCCCACCCACTGAGATGGTGGGGCTGATCCATTTGGAGCTTACCAAGCCCAGCTGGACTGGGATTGAAAAAGCATGAGAATAAAACCGGTCTCCCTAAACATGGCAGACAATAAGGGCTGCTGAGAAGCCAAGGACAATGACATGGGATTTGGACCCTACTACACATACTGGCTTTGGGGGAGGGGGGGCTGGCCTGTTTGGATGCTCACCTTCCTAGAACTGGATGGAGGGGGGAGGAACTTGGACTTCCCATAGGGCAGGGAACCCTTACTGCTCTCTGTACAGGAGAGGGAGGGGGAGTGGAGGAGGGAGGGGGTAAATGGGAGGTGGGGAGGAGGCAGAAATTTTTAATAAATTAAAAAAAAGAAAAAAAAGAAAAGAAAGTTTATCAATGAAGTATAGTCTATGGGTATAGCAAATTGTCGATTTTATTTTAATTTTTAATTAGCCTGGTCTATCAATTTATAACTGAATTTAATTTATAACTGAATTTTTATCTCATAAAACCTTTGGTGTCCAGCAGCAATGTTATACTTAGTTCAATGTGGTTGCCAGAAATTAAAGAACATACGTTTTCCCCTTGGTTCTGGTCTTAATATGCCACACCTCTACTTGAATAGCTTTATGTGTTCAGAATTGACTATAACTTCTCCTCATATGTGAAGGCTCTCTTAGCAACGCCTAAGATATACATGAAAATTTAGTCTTTCTGCTTCTCCATATATACCCCAAACCCAGCTCACGAGTGGTCTTTAGTCTTCTGCGAACACTCGTGCTTGCTCAATGGATAAGTATTGATCCATTGATGAGGACAGAAATAAGCCAGCTTTAGAGAGCCTGTAAAAAAATGACTACGTAGCTTCAGTCTTCCATGCTATCTCATGCAAAATTGTTTAGATCAAATCCCACTTCTGAACCCAACATCTTGCCCCATGGAAGTTCATTTTTGTTGACTTGCATTATTCTGACTTTTGATGTTAAAGAGAGATCTAAAATCATAAAACCTAAAACTATAAGCTCACCCCAGACCTATCTCATTTGAATATAAATAAAGGGTCATCTAAACAATAAAAAACTATACTCTATGCTTAGGTAGTCAAAAGTTAAAAATATAATTTCAATATAGTAATAATTCAATTCACTATTATAATATAAGTAATGTCACATGACAGATGAATAAAAACACAGATGAAGATTATTTTCTATTAGAGATAGGAAACACTTTCAAACTACCTTCCACTACTCTACTTAAAAAAAAATACAATGCCCTGAACACACCAGGACTGATACACCTAGAAGCTTGAAGGGCCATTATCCTTTCCTTGTGAGGGAGGTGCCTACTCTTTTTTTTTTTTTTTTTTTTTTTTTTTTTTTTTTTTTTTTTTTTTTGGTTTTTCAAGACAGGGTTTCTCTGTAGCTTTGGAGCCTGTCCTGGAACTAGCTCTTGTAGACCAGGCTGGCCTCGAACTCACAGAGATCCGCCTGCCTCTGCCTCCCGAGTGCTGGGATTAAAGGCGTGCGCCACCACCGCCCGGCTCGTGCCTACTCTTCTTGTCCAATCTTATATCCTTTTCTCCTATTCACCTTGTGAAAATCTCCAGAGGAAAGGCGGCAAGAACTGGGCACAAAGGGAAAATTGTTTACTCAGGAGATCTTATCTAGGTTGTTGGAGTTTATTCCCTATGGTGGGATGTAATGTTCAGCCTTAATGTACAGGGAAGGGGCTGGCTCCTTTCCCAGTTTAATATGGTAGACTTTGTTGATTCTTCATGGGAGTACTTTCTCTTTGGGAGGAGTGGTTTGGAGGTGGACTTGGAGGTCAGTGAAGTGAACAGAAGAGATGGGAAGAACTGTGGTTGGAATCTAAAATGAAATTTAAAATATATAAATATTAAAAGAGGAAAACTGAGGTGCCATGAGTGTACCAGACAGCTGATTGCTAATAAACCTTTGAATATAAAACATGTAGTGTAGGGAACACTAAAAGTCAGTATTTAACATCATAAGGTTTGTCCCTATGGATCAGTTTTGATGAAGCAGTTTCCTAGTAGTTTATTGTATTTATAATACTATAAATTCAGAAATGCTACAAAATGTTACCTACATTCCCAATTCATTAATACTAATTGTTATAATAAACTCATAATGAAATTGTCTACATTGTAAAACACTGGCAATATTTTATGGACTACTTTATTTATAGTTTACACAACTGTAACTATTACATCAGAGGGAAAACACTATTTTTAATGTAGGTTAAAATTCTGTGCATGTTGCTAAAGAGAAGCACGTGTCTTTGCTGACCTGCCTGGTCACTTTTGCAGGCTAAAAGATACTATGAAACCCCAAATCATTTACGTGAAGAAGCCTAGTCATTCTCTGGAGGTGCCAAAAGATCACAACACACAGAGCTCTTTAGGGCTACTTGCCATTACTCAATTATTCCTTAGAGAGATGGTAACTACACCATAGATTACAGCTTAACTCCATTTTCCACAACGTGATAGTTTATAAAATTATAGCCTCTGCTATAGCATTTCAGTCTGATTTATGCCCAGCCTCAGGCATGAAATCTTTTTCCTTCCAGGAAGAAATTACACTTTTTTGAATTGAAAAGGCAGATGCCAAACATAACATCACCCAGGTTCCTTTCTCTGTCCCAGTTAGTCTTCATTTCTCACAAATATGTGAAGACTTCGGAGATTACTGATGTCTACTGGTCTTAGTAAAGTATTAGAGGCTTTAGCCTCTTAGTTGCTTAAATGTGAATTCTGCTTCAAACCTTCATATATTAGTTGTGTTTTATAGCAATTGGTTATACCTAAAGGCATGCAGTAAAAAGAGAATAAATCTGAACTTTCTTGCTAAGGCACAGTGCCTTTTATGAAACAGTTAATCATTTTGATGTGGGCAATGATGTTTACAGCTGACCTTGGGAGGTCACGGGTTAATTCAGTTCCCAATCACTAACATGTATGATGCATTTCGGAAAGAAAAATGAGGAATGTTAGACGTCATTTTATTTAGAAATTGGCTAAGAATTTATTTTGAAGAAGTACTGTATTTTGATAGAGAAAAGTCAGAAAACTGGCAGTGAAATTCCACAAAATTCCAAAGACTTGATATTGTGGCTTTCAAAATTTTCTAACAGTAAAAATGTCTTCATATAATGACATAATAAATCACAGGAATCTTCTAATATTCTTGATTGATGCTAAAGGCCTCATTGTGATAGAGTAAACATGAAACAAAGTAAGAACAGTCTAGCCTGAATTAAGCCTTACAGAAAACACAGAGCTATTTTCTATTTTTCTCCTGATTCCAATTTAGCATAGGCCCAAATAGTTGTTTTCTTTTCCTTTTTTGAGAATATGAGATTTTCATATGAATTACATCAATAAAATCATAGTGTTCTATTAAGTTTCTGAAAAACCAGAATCCTCACATTTTTATCTAGTTTCATTTATGAAGACCATGGAGATGACCACATATACAGGCAAAAAAATAACCCAGGCTTCCACTGCAATAAATGGTATGAGGTCGGCATGAAGGTAAATATCTCAACCTAACTCTTAGCTCTTCAGCCATGCTTAGCACACCAGGGCTCCCAGTCAGGTACCACCAATGAAGTGTCAAGTCACCAGACTAGCCGGTCTTTTCCCCAGCCCCCCTTCTCCTATTGCAAGTAGAAACTGAATGAAATTTTGAATGAACTAAATAAAAAAGTCAGACTGAGTACAACATTTCTGTGAAGCTGAAAAAAAAAAAACATCCTGAACATGAAGGAATTAGAAGTATTGAATGAGAATTTTGCAGTAACACAACACAGGGGATTGGGCAATGGGAAACTCTGGAGGTTTCTGACCTACAATGTGAAGGTTAGGAAGCATAGGAAACATTCAGCTTCAGAAATATCACAAGATATGTTAAAACTGCAGTCACTATCACAAAGATATTAGAATATACCCATTATGTGATGATTTTTACTTTCCTAAAGCAATACAAAACAAAACAAACATATAAGAATACGAATGATAGGACCAACATGATGATCAGAAGATAAATACCCTTGCCATAAAGCATGATGGTCCCTAAGACCAATATGCTGAAAGGAGAGAGTGAAAACCTACAAATCGTCCTCTGACATCCTCATGATCTCTGCGTGACTGCACACACACACACACACACACACACACACACACCTCTGTGTATGTATGTGTGTATATTTGTACACACAGATATGTGTATTAAAAGATTAAAAAAACAAAACATAATTTGTACAAGGAGACCTACACAAGCCCAGTTTTTTTTTTTTTTTCTCATAAAATGTTTCTGACTTGCAGACAGGTCATTGACTGCATACAGAAGACCTGTACAGGTTTAACTTAGGAAAGAAAAAATCCCAGTACTGAGATGGGGAAGTGAACTCACACCCATAGTCAAGACATGTTTCTGATTGAAACCTGCTGGGAAAGAAAAACTCAGTTCTATCCAATGAACTGACACTGGGCATATCAACCATACTCCAGGGCAGGCCCCAGCCCAGGAGTAATGGCCAACACAAAGTGGATCCTTTTTGTTTTGTTTTGGTATTTTTTGTCTTATGATTTTTGTTTTTACTTTTAATTTTTTTTAAAGATAGTGAATGAGAGAAAGAGAGAAAGAGAGAAAACAAGAAGTTGGGTGTGTAGGGATGTGGGGAGGATCTGGGGTTAGTTCGGGAGTGGGAAAATACAATCAAGATATATTGTATGTAAAACAATTTGTAATAATGTCCTTTGTTTTATTCTATTCTGATTGTATTTGTGAAATAAAGAAATTATAAATAGCCACTCCATCTTAGAAAGAACCATCAGGTAGAAGTGTTGTCAGAAGGAAAATTTCTGCTGCGAGAGTTATTAAAAATCTAAACTCAACATTTGTTATTTATATCTAAAAAGTAATATCAAGTTATCAAATGAAACGGAGAAATTAAGAAGTTTCAAAATACTGGTTTTGCATTTTTTAAAAGTGTAGCACATAATAGGACAATATTAATTTTTAAAATTTTACTTTTATCACTTTTCTGAGACAAATCAGGGCATGACTAAATACGTTATTTATGTTTGCATGATTCTCAAAGATCAAAATTTGTAAAAATGAAGGAAAGGCAGGATTTGATGCATGCCTATCAACATCTGTTAATACGTCAGCTTATAATGGCATGACTTTGTTGGTCTTTATTGGAATTTTCCTCCAGCATAGGACAGTCCTATGCAGCAGTCAATTTCATTCCATTCATTGTAATCATATTTTTTGAAACATAATAACACACAAAATATGAGCAGTCAAAATAGTTTTATAGCAGCAACCAATAACCTAAGTAATCAAATCTAAAAATTCAATTTAAAAATAAGAAAGCATTCTTATATAATATGCAAACTGCCAGAAGAATTATTGAAATAATCTGTTGCTTGGAGGCCTGCCATCTTCCATGCACATGGGGGATGGGACCGCAATAGCATTCTTCAACACAGATATGAGAGACCTGAGTGTTTCCATCAGTCTGTACTTCGTTAGATTTCCAATCTTTATGAAACAAATGTCTAATGGCAGTGAGGGCTCAGATTTACCTGTTGAGCTGCTCTGCTCCTGCAACATTCACCGTTCAATGATTTAAATTTCACATTTAACTGTGAATCACACATTTAAATGTGCAGTGGGGCTCCTTCACTGAAGAACACAAATCTCCTCCTCCTCCAAGGAGCTTTTGAGTTGGGTGGAAATGTTCTGGTGTAAAACCAGGTAGTTCATTAAAAACACAAATCGAAGGAACCTGGAGATATTTTGCTGATGCTGCTCCAGGAATGCAAACCTGCAAATGAAGTATGCAAACTAGAAAAGTCTTTTGAATTTCAAAATAATTTACTAAAGACAGGCTTTTTTTTCTTTTTCTTTTAGGTATTACACGGAGGAAAAGGAATATATTTAGGTTCATATCTAGTCTTGCCTATATAATTTCAAAACATTTGCATATAATAGTCATAGTTACTAGAGATCCAGACTGAATTTTGCTTTCTACTTGTTATAATTATTGAAAAGATCAGTTAACTTGAAAAGCCCTAATTTAATAGGAAGAATTTTTCAAAGTTTTTTTTATAGTACAGAGGAATGAAATTTGATATAAGCAATGTTTTCTAGAAACAAAAATATTTATGATATTATATATTTTGCTAGATACAGTTAGTTTTTAGCAAAAAACATATAATAAAATGATTTTATTCTATTTATTTATATATTTATTCTATTTATTTATGACAAAATAGTCTTAAATGTCATTTTTTTGTGGCAGAGTTTCTCTGTATAGTTTTGGAGCCTGTCCTGGAACTTGCTCTGTAGACCAGGCTGGCCTCGAACTCACAGAGACCCATCTGTCTCTGCCTCCCGAGTACTGGGATTAAAGGTATGTACCACCACATACCATATTTAAGATATCTTAAATATCTTAAAACTGAAGAAATAATTACAATAAAATAATAACAAAGATAATTTTAACTAAAATAACATACTATATTTTGAAAGGTTAATAAATTGTAGCGATGACTCTCCATTATAGAATGGGCAAGATTGTTGTTTTCCTTGAAATTTATTTTTTAAAAAAGTCCTTTGATAGTCTAACTCCACACCTGTTAGGTAAATACCATTAAATGACCAACACAAGGAAATTTAATAACTACACCTGTCTGTGGTCAGCAAGAGTTCTGCAAGAAAACACTGTCAGAGAGCCAGTTGTCTCCTGGCATTACTGGAACAGATTGTATGGAGTAATTCCATGCATAGGAGTAAAAAATGATACAGATTTCAACTTTGACATTGGTCTTCTCTATCACTTGTCTACCATGTGCACTCCTCATAAGATTTATTGTTGAGTCAGAATTATACACTCTGTGTGTAGCATAATATTAGGTTGTAAAAAGGGCAGCATGGAAAGACAAAAAAGGATTCTAAGCAAAACACCAAGGTAAAATGTTTGTGTATATGTGTGTTTGTATGTATGCGTCTCTACATATATAAGTATATGTAAGTGAAAATTTAGAAAAATAAAGTTATTCAAAGATGTTTTCAAAGCAAAATCGTGACCAGAAGTTTGTTCCAACGCTGTGCTTCTGATGGGCAAGAATTCATTGACTTCGATAAATGTGTGACTGATCTGTGGTATATGGTGCCAATTAAGGGGCATATATTCTCAATATGACTTTCCATGCCCCCACCACCCATTTTAGAATCTAAACCAGACCACTGCATATTATTAAGTTACTAGATTGAAGATTGAAAATGCATATTAAATTAACATATTTTCTTATTGTGTATCGAAGAATATTTTTTTACAAGCACACACCTTCTCAAACCCTGCCTAACTAAAGCATAATTGAAAGTCTTACATAATTCATAAAAGAGACAGCTGAAACATGCAGCAGACTTACACAGCTACATTCAAGCATGCAAAATTTAATATTATTAGTATAAAATAAATAGTAATAAATAACAAAAATACAGAATCAGAACACAATGAAATTTTTACAAGAATGGTATGTTTCTATCATCTAAAATAATCATGGTTATTACAAGGTTAAATTCCTTTTTGAGAATTAATTAAAAAATGCAAGACGCTAAACATTTTCATTGTGTATCTAAACTTGAACTGCTTCTTTTAAAAAAAAATCTTTCTTTAACATACCAATCCCAGTTCCCTCTCCTTCCCCTTTTCCTGCTTCCCATGCCCCCATCTTCTATCCAACTCTTCTCTTCCCACCTCCTATCTACTCCTCAGAGAGGGTGAGGACTTCCATGGGGGTCAACAAAGTCTGGCACATCACATTGAGGCAGGGTGAAAGCCCTGTCCTCTCTATCTAGGCTAAAAATATTCCTCCATAAGCAATGGACCCCAAAAAGCTTGTTCATGCACTAGGGATAAACACTGATCCCACTGCCCCACATACTTCCCAAGCCACACAGCTGTCACCTACATTCACAGGGCCTAGTTTGGTTCTATACAGGATCCCCAAATGTCAGTCAGCCGTCACTGAGCTCCCACTTACTTGGGTCAGTTGTTTCTGTAGGTTTCACAATCATGATCTTGACCCTTTTGCTCAGATCATCACTCCTCCTCTCTTCGGAGCTCTGCTTAGCTGTGGATCTCGGCATCTGCTTCCCATCATTTACTGGATAAAGGTTCTATGATGAGAGTTAAGGTGGTCATCAACGTGATTACAAGGGAAAGACCGTTCAGGTACCCTTTCCACTATTGTTTAGATTCTTAGCTGGGGTTATCCTTGTGTATTCCTGGGAATGTCCCTAGTGCTGTTTCTTAGTAGCTTCATAATGGCTCCCTCTATCAAAATACCTCTTTTCTTGCTCTGCCTTTTCTTGCTCTCCCCCAACTCCACCATCCTGATCCCTCATGTTCCCTTTTAAAGAACTGTTTTATTGAAATTTGCCTGTGTGTTTGCATTTGCAGGAACAGTTGTGGGCCTGAAGATGGCATCAGATCCCCTGGAGGTAGAATTACAGGAGGTTGTGAGCCATCTTAACTAGATGCTAGAAATTGAACTCCTGTCTCTGCTGCAAGAGCAGTTCTTGCTGGTAACCACTGAGCCATCTCTTCAGCCAAGACCAACTGCGTTCTAAAGAAAGAGATCTGCATCACAGAATGGACCAAATGAAGTCAACCCGGCCATAATGCTCTGAAGTCATATGACTCCTCCACAGCAAGTCATTTACGCCAAAGGAGTTGAACTGAGCTTGTTTGTATCAAAACATAGCTGCAAAACTACAGATAAAAAGCAATAATGAGGAGAAAATGACTTAAAAGCAAGTTTGAGGCATTTGAACATGTATTTCATTTATGTTTCCAGATTGCAAAAATGTTGTTGCATGCATTTTTGAAAGATTACTTATCAAAAATGATTATGGAATATGTACATAGCATGTAAATATAAACAAAAGCATCAGCCTTCCTGATTACTCTGAGAAAATTCAGCTGATTTTTTTCACACCAGTTTTCAGTATTTTTAATTTGTCACATTTTAAATTATATTTAAATGTTTTAAAATTATTTAAAATAAGATTACTTTAAAAATTAATCTCACCTTTACTCGAACAACTTTGTGAGGAACAAAAAGTCAAGAATACTCATGTATTTGGGGGGTTTAATTTATGATTCTTCCTATTTATTAAATTTAAAAATGATCACTAAGTGGTAATATAGTTTTCCAGTGATTTCTTAGCAAATTCTGACTGCTATTTTATAGTCAAAAAGATTTTTAAAATCACTTGAGCCTAAAAGCTTTTGCTAAAATTTTCACTTTAGGGCTGTGTAGCTCCTACAAACAGAATTGTCTGGTTTCATAATTGTTATTTGAAAGAACCAAATAACATCACTCTCATTTCTTTTTCTCTTTCTTTTTTCTTTTTTGTATTAATAAGATGGTGTGAGATATAGAGCTATAAATGTTATCTAGAGATTAATGTATTAATACATGAGAAGCATTTTGAGATGTGACTCAAGAGTTCAACTTACCAATATTTGTAAATCATTGGAACTTACAAGCACAATAAATGACAATTTTCTTGATTTATACATGATTGATTCCTATCAAAACATTATTGTAGTGGGGTGAGTGAGTTCCTGATTCACAGCAGAAGCCTAAGAGACAGAGCACAGACATTCCTAAACCCCCTATACTTCCTGGTCATCCTGCAGGGGCTGTTCTCCCCGGCTACTGCCTCTCTCTTCCTATCCCATCCCAGCTTGCACACAGGCAAACCCAACCTTATTTCTCCCTTCTTCGGGGCCATAACATCCCCCAGCTCAGCCTGTTTGGGCACTGGGATGAGTGGTGAGTGCAACCTGGCATGAGTTCCTTTGTTTCAACAGCCTGCCTGCAGCAAGGTAGGCCTTTGTCTGCGAGGTCCCTGGCCAGCAAGGGGACCTCATCATGTATCAGAAGATAATTCAGGGAGCATTTGGAGGAAAAGATGGGCAAGCACCAATGGAAGAATTCCTCCAACAATCCGAAAAACAACAAGAAAACACCAGAACCCAGTGAAATTACAACACGAGGACTTGAACACCCTAATCCAGAAGTAGTAGAAAGAATTGACTTATGAAAGTGATAGAGTCCCTTAAGCAGGAGGTGAAAAACTCCATTAAAGAAATGGATGAGAAGAATAACAAAAAGTTTGAAGAAATGAGTAAATCCATAAATGATACCCTAGGAAACCAAGAAAAAAAAACAATCAAACAGATAATGGAAACAATTCAAGCCCTGAAAACTGAAATGGAGGCAGTGAAGAAAACACAAACCAAGGGCCAGCTGGATATAGAAAATCTAGGTAAATTAACAGAGTCTACAGAAACAAGCATAGCCAACAGAATACATGAGATAGAAAAAATAATCTCAGATTCTGAAGACAAAATAGAGAAAATAAACACACTGATCAAAGAAAACAACAAATCCAACAAATTCTCATCACAAAACATTCAGGAAATCAGGGACACAATAAAAGGGCCAAACCAAAGAATAATAGGGTTAAAAGAAGGAGAAGAATTACATCTCAAAAGCCAAGAAAATATATTCAATAAAATTATAGAAGAAAACTTGCCCAACCTAAAAAAAGATATTCCTATGAAGGTTCAAAAAGGATAGAGAACACCGAATAGACTGGATAAAAAAAAAATCCCCTTGCCATATAATAATCAAAACACAAAACATACAAAATAAAGAAATATTAAGAGTTGCAAAGGAAAAAGGTCAAGTAACTTATAAAGGTAAACCTATCAGACTTACACCTGACTTCTCTATGGAAACCATGAAAGCCAGAAGGTCCTGGATAGATGTACTGCAGAAACTAAGAGACCATGGATGCAAGCCCAGACTACTATACCCAGCCAAGCTTTTGCTCACTATAAATTGAGAAAACAAAATATTCCAGGATAAAAACAAATTTAAACAATATATAGTGACAAATCCAGCCTTACAGAAAGTAATAGAAGGAAAATCACAAAATAAAGAGTCCAACAATGCCCACAATAATTCAGATATCTAGTGACCCTTCACCAGCACAACTTAAAGAAGGGAAACACACAAACTCTACTACCTCCCCCCCAAAAAAATAACTGGAGTTAACAATGACTGGTCATTAATATCACTGAATATCAATGGATTCAATTCACCTATAAAAAGGCACAGGCTAAGAGATTGGATATGAAAACATGATCCAACATTCTGCTATTTACAAGAAACACACCTCAACCACAAAGACAGACATCTACTCAGAGTAAAAGGTTGGGAAAAGGTTTATCAAGCAAATGGACCTAAGAAACAAGTGGGTGTGGCCCTACTAATTTCTAACAAAATTGACTTCAAACTAAAATCAATCAGAAGGGATGAAAAGGGACATTTTATACTCATAACAGGAACAATTCATAAGGATAAAGTCTCAATTCTGAATATCTATGCCCCCAATATAAAAGCACCCACATAAGTAAAAGAAATATTACTAGAACTCAAGGAAGCAATCAAACCACACACACTAATAGTAGGAGACATTAACAGTCCTCTCTCACCAATGAACAGGTCAATCAGATAGAAACCTAACAGAGAAATAAGAATTAATGGAAGTAATGAATCAAATGGAATTAACAGACATCTATAGAAAATTCCACCCAAATAGGAAAGAATATACCTTCTTCTCTGCAGCTCATGGAACCTTCTCAAAAATTGACCATATACTTGGTAACAAAGCAAACTTCCACAGATACAAAAAAATATTAGTAACCACCTGTGTCTTATCAGATCACCATGTAATAAAGTTAAAATTTAACAATAATTCTACCCCCCGGAAAGCCTACAAACTCTTGGAAGGTGAACAGTCAACTACTGAACCACACCTGGGTCAAGGAAGAAATAAAGAAAGAAATTAAAGTCTTCCTTGAATTCAATGGAAATAAGGACACAACATAACCAAACCAAAAGGACAATATGAAAGCAGTGCTAAGAGGAAAGTTCATAGCTCTAAGTGCCCATATTAAAAAATAGAAAAAGCTCACATTGGAAACTTAACAGTACAGCTGAAATTTCTTGGAAAAAAAAGAAGCAGACTCACCCAGGAGGAGTAGAAGATTGGAAATAATCAATCTGAGGGCTGAAATCAACAAAATAGAAACACAGAAAACAATTCAAAGAATCAATGAAACAAAGAGCTCATTCTTTGAGAAAGTCAACAAGACTGACAACCTTTATCCAAACTAATCAAAAGGCAGAGAGAGAAGATGCAAATTAACAAGATCAGAAATGAAAAGGGGGACATAACAACAGACACTGAGGAAATTCAGAGAATCATTAGGTCTTACTACAAAAGCTTATATGCCACAAAGTTGGAAAATGTAAAAGAAATGGACTTGTTTTTAGAGAAGTACCATTTACCAAAATTAAATCAAGACCAGGTGAACAAGTTAAATAGACCTATAAGTGATGAGGAAATAAAAGGTGTCATAAAAGAAAACCCCAACACAAAAAAGCCCAGAACCTGATGGTTTTAATGCAGAATTTTATCAGAGCTTCCAAGAAGAGGTGGTACTTATTCTCCTTAATGTGTTTCAAATAATAGGAACAGAAGAGTCATTGCCAAACTCTTTTTATGAAGCTACAGTCACCCTGATTCCAAAACCAAACAAAGACCCAACCAAGAAAGAGAATTACAGACCAATCTCGCTCATGAACATCAATGCAAAAATTCTCAATAAAATTCTGGCAAACAGAATCCAAGAACACATTTAAAAAATTATACATTATGGTCAAGTAGGCTTCATCCCTAACATGGACAACTGGTTTAACATAAGAAAATCTACCAATGTAATCCATCATATAAATAAACTGAAAGAAAAAAAAGCATATGATCATTTCATTAGATGCAGAAAAAGCATTTGACAAAATTCAAAACCCCTTTATGATAAAGGTTTTGGAGAGGTTAGGGAAACAAGGATAATACTAAATATAGTAAAAGCAATATATAGCAAGCCAACAGCTAATATCAAATTAAATGGAGAGAAACTCAAAGCCATTCCACTAAATTCAGGAACAAGATAGGTTGTCCATTCTCACCATATCTCTTCAATATAGTGCCTAAAGTTCTAGCAATAGCAATAAGACAACATCAGGAGATCAATGGGATTCGAATCGGAAAGGAAGAAGTCAAACTTTCATTACTTGCAGATGATAGGATAGTGTACATTAGTGACCCCCAAACCTCTACCAAAGAACTCGTACAGCTGATAAATAACTTCAGTGAAGTGGCAGGTTACAAGACCAACTCAAAAAAATTAGTAGCCCTCCTATACATAAAGGATAAAGAAGCAGAGAGGGAATTCAGAGAAACTTCACCTTTTATGATAGCCACAAATAGCATAAAGTATCTTGGGGTAACTCTAACCAAGGAAGTGAAAGATCTATTTGACAAGAACTTTAAGGCATCGAAGAAAGAAATTGAAGAGGAAACCAGAATATGGAAAGGCCTCCCATGCTCTTGGATAGGTATGATCAACATAGTAAAAATGGCAATTCTACCAAAGGCAATCTATAAATTCAATGCAATCCCCATTAAAATCCCAATAAAATTCTTCACAGACCTTGAGAGAACAATAATCAGCTTTATATGGAAAGACAAAAAAATCCAGGATAGCCAAAACATTCTTATACAATAAAGGAACTTCTGGAGGCATTACCATCCCTGACTTCAAACTCTATTACAGAGCTACAGTAATGAAAACAGCTTGGTACTGGCATAAAAACAGAGATGTCAACCAATGGAATCGAATAGAAGACCTGGATTTTAACCCACAAACCTATGAACACCTGATTTTTCACAAAGGAGCTAAAGGTATACAATGGAAAAAAGAAAGCATCTCCAACAAATGGTTCCGGCAGATCTGGATGTTAACCTGTAGAAGAATGAAAACAGATTCATATCTATCACCGTGCACAAAACTCAAGTCCAGATGGATTAAAGATCTCAATATCATTCTGAACACACTGAACCTGATAGAAGAGAAAGTGGGAAATAGTCTACAACACATGGGCACAGGAGACCATTTCCTACATATAACCCCAGTGGCACAGACAATAAGGGCAACATTGAATAAATGGGACCTCCTAAAACTGAGAAGCTTCTGTAAAGCAAAGGACACTGTCACTAAGACAAAAAGGCAGCCTACTGATTGGGAAAAGATCTTCACCAACCCCACAACAAACAAAGGTCTGATCTCCAAAATGTATTTTAAAATGCTAATTAACCCAATTAAAAAATGGGGTACTGATCTGAACAGAGAATTCTCAACTGAAGAAGTTCAAATAGCCAAAAAACACTTAAGGTCATACTCAACCTCCTTAGCAATCAGAGAAATGCAAATCAAAACAACTTTGAGATACCATCTTACACCTGTCAGAATGGCTAAAATCAAAAACACCAATGATAGCCTTTGCAGGGTAGGATGTGGACTAAGGTGAACACTCATCCATTGCTGGTGAGAATGCAAACTTGTGCAACCACTTTGGAAATCAGTGTGGTGGTTTCTCAGGAAACGGGATCAACCAACCCCGGGAACCAGCAATACCACTATTGGGAATATACCCAGAAGATGCCCTATCATACTATAAAAGCATTTGTTCAACTATGTTCATAGCAACATTATTTGTAATAGCCAGAACATGGAAACAACCTACGTGCCCCTCAATGGAAGAATGGATAAAGAAAGTGTGGAATATATACGCATTAGAGTACTACTCAGTGGTAAAAAAAAAAACAATGATATCTTGAATTTTTCATTCAAATGGATGGAAGTAAAAAACACTTTACCGAGTGAGATTACCCATACCCAAAAAGAAGAATATGGTATGTACTCACTCATTAGTGGATTCTAGCCATAAATAAAGGACATTGAGCCTATAATTTATGATCCTAGAGAAGCTAAATAGGAAGGCGTACCCAAAGAAAAACATGTAGTTATCCTTCTGGATATTGGAAGTAGACAAGATTGCCAGGCAAAAATTGAGAGCTTGAGAATGGGGTAGGATGGGGGAAAGGGGAGATGGGAAGAGAGAAATGAGAAGGGGAGGATGGGGAGAGCTTGGGGGAATGGGACAGTTGGGATGGAGGAAGAGTGGATATGGGAGAAGGGAAGAAGATATCTTAATTAGGGGAGCCATTCAAGGGTTGGCAAGAGACTTGACTCTAGTGGGGTTCCCAAATGTCCAAGGAGATGTCCCCAGCTTGTTCCTTGAGCATCTAAGGACAGGGCACCTGAACTGGCCCTATACTACAGCCACACTGATGACTGTCTTGCATATCACCATAAAACCTTCATCTGGCGATGGATGGAGATAGAGACAGAGACCCACATTGGATCACTGGACTGAGCTCCCAAGGTCCAAATGAGGAGCAGAAAAAGAGAGAACATGAGCAAGGAAGTGAGGTCTGTGAGGGGTGTACCCACCCACTGTGATGGTGGGGCTGATCTAATGGGAACTCACCAAGGCCAGCTGGACTGGGACTGATGGAGCATGTGATAACACTAGACTCTCTGAATGTGGCTGACAAGGAGGACTGACTGAGAAGCCAAGGGCAATGGCACTGGGTTTTGATTCTACTGCATGTACTGGCTTTTGGGAACATAGTCTGTTTGTATCCTCACCTTCCTATACCTGGATGGAGTGGGGAGGACCTTGCTCTTCCCACAGGGCAGGAAACCCTGACTGCTCTTTGGACTGGAGAGGGAGAGGGAAGGAAGACTGGGGGAGGGTAGGGAAATGGGAGGAGGGAAGGAGGTGAAAATTTGTAATAAAATAATAATAATAATAATAATAATAATAATAATAATAATAATAATAATGTAAGTATTAATAGAAATAAAATCACATTTAACTTCTGGATTAAAGTAAGATTGCTAGTACTATCCCTAGGGCTAGCTTCTAAAAAGGAATAAGCCAAAAGTTAGTTAAATTATTCCAAAATGCTGATAAAAATAAAGACTAAGATTGGTAATTTTTGCACATGAAAAAATATTATATACCTCATGTCTTAATTTTTTATGTCTTCTTCCTTTGCTTTTGTTTAGACAAGAAAGCTTCTGCCAAAGCATTATGGCAGAGCCTGTCCTAGTGATGCCATTCATGGTTTGCCATTCACTCTGGCTATGAGCTTTGCTACAATAAGTAACTCTAGAAGAAGCTGAAACTCCAGATACCCAGTTAAGGAGACATAGAGGTAAGGATTTCAAGTAGATGGTGGATAAGAAGGGAATTTGTGATTTCTGTTGAACTCTACAGTTGTGCATGATCATGTGTTGATTATATAAATGGTGATGGTGGCTAGGTAGATTAATATAAATAAACAGATTATGAAGACTGAATGAAATGGCTGGGCATTTGGGAACACTCACTGCTTTCATAAGGCCCATGGTTAGTTACCAGCATTCACATCAAGGCATTCACAACCACCTGTCACTCCAGGACCAGAAGATCCCACGCTCTCTTCTGGCCTTCTTAAGCACCAGAATCCATGTGGCAGACTCTTACAGAGATACACACAGCATTTATATAATATTATTATAAATATAAATAACAAATAGTGATATTATAATGTACAGAACATTCTACTTCTGAAGGTGTAAGTCACCCGCAGCTCCACACTACATACTTCAAAGTGTGTCAGTATGATTCAGAATTTACATAGGGGTCATTTCTTGCAAGTGTATTTGTAGCTAAAGAAGTCAAAGTTCTACATTTTCTGTACATTATTACTGATGGATAATTAAGACTATAAAATCTCTAACTGCTAATACAATAAAAAAATCAAAGAATGAAGATTTTAATGGAATATGGATTTTTGTCCCATTTGTCCTCAAATTATTAAGAAATGTTTCCTTTTTCTGCTTAATAAGCAGTGTTTTCCATTATTCTACGAATATTCCACTCATTTTATGCAATTTCTATACTGATCAGCTAATGGGATTATATCAGTATAAGACTTTTGCACAAACCCAATGCAGGATATTTAACCAATGCACTGTGATTATTATGAGAGTGGATGCCATTACTTCAGCAGCATGAATGTAAGTTTATGAATTATATGCTGCTTTGAAATATAGTATCTTTTAAAGTAACTGAAGTTCACAATCAACAAATTAAAAACAATGCGGATTGTGACTCACATAACTCTTTGAAAATGACTAGAATGTCCCCCAAATCATTGAGATAATTTAAGTTAAATTTACTAATTTTACAAAGTTCAGTCTATGGTAAATTATAATTGACATCAACAAACTAAATCATCAATAAAAGTATCTCAGGAAGTTTACAGATTTATCTATATGTCTTAAACAAAGTAAGGATTTCTCACCAGAAAAATTCAAGTTTTTTTGCTTGTCCATTGTAACACATTCACTCATTTGAAGTCATCTCCTTCTTATGAATATCAGTTGATATTTATGATAACAAATATTGATTTATTTGAAAGTCAATGTTAGATTAGATTTTAGAATCCCAATGAAGTTGGTATTTCATTTTGAAAACAAAGAATCAGAATCAGATATTCAGAAAGAAATAAGTAGGTTCTTACCTCAGCAGATATTGTTATAGAAATTTCTTTGTATTTTAATTATAGAACACACAACCTTTTCTAAATAGTGTTGGCTAACAGCATGCATAAAAAATCACCCAGTGAATAAATATGCAGTCATGCAGAAATTAATAGGTACTGGTGATATTAATCCTTTAAAAACAAAAATTACAAATGATCCATAAGAATTTTTGTTACCAAATAAAAAAATAATCTTAGTTAAAGAAGTTTGATTATATGCTTTATTTTCCAAAGGCATTCCCACTATAGATCAGACAAGCATTTAGATCAATTTGTCTCATAACATATTCATTTCATTACAAACATAAAAGAAATACCTCTCCATTGCTACCTGTGCTCCTCATTTCCCTAGCATACAGGAGATAAATAAAACAGGTTTTAAAGTGAATTATCCATGATGCAGTAATAGAACAAGCAAAGCAATGAAAGACCTTCCAATTCTTAACAAGGGCTGACTCAATCACAGGAATTGTTTAATTGCTATAATTTTGTCTCATCAAGCAAATGGAGCAGTAGAACAAATAAGTGTTGGTGTAAGATTACAAGAAGTTTGTCATATAAATTTGTGCAGATTTTAAAGTTAGATTGTGTTCTATACTGTGACACTAGCATGACATCTTTTATAGTAAGAAAAAAGTAACAAATATGCTTAAGTAGATATATATTTATGTGTTAAGTTTAAAATGGATTCAATTGTGATGATTAGTTTTGATTGGGATGATATACACTGCTGTTTCTTGGAAGAAATGACCCTCAATTGTGGAAATGCCTCCATCAGAATAGTTGGTGAGAATGAATGTGAGATATTTTCCTACTACTATTTAGTGTAGGAGGGTCCAGACTACTGTGGGACGTGCTATTCCTAGGCAGATGGGTAGTACTACATAAAAAAAAAAAATATGGATAAGCAAGACAGACAGTAAGCCATGTCACTTTCCCCTGGTTTCTGTTTCAAGTTCCTACTTTGACTTCACTTAAATACTAGACCATAGCCCCTAAGTCAAGTAATCCCTTTCCTTCTCAATTTGGTTTCAATCATGGTGTTTATCACAGTAAGGGAAAGCTAACTAGGATCCCGAGTACAGTCTGTGTAGATACAATGTATAGATTGAAGAGCAATCAAAATAAAAATTATTTAAAAAAAACTGCCCAGAGATAATTTCACAAGAATAGCAATCCATGAAAGGTGTTAAGCCATCATGTAGAATTTTTTATTAAAACTTTCCACCTCCTCCCCTCCTCCTATTTACCTCCCACCCCCTCTCCCCTTCCTTCTTGAGTCCTAAGAGCAGCCAGGGTTTCCTGCCCTTTGGGAAGCCCAAGGTCCTCCCCTCTCCATCCAGGTCTAGGAGGGTGAGCATCCAAACAGACTAGGCTCCCACAAGGCCAGTCCATGCAGTAGAATCAAAACTCAGTGTGCCATTGTCCTTGGCTTCTCATTCAGCCCTTATTGTCAGCCACATTCAGAGAGTCCAGTTTGATCACATGCTCCATCAGTCCCAGTCCCAGCTGGTCTTGGTAAGCCTCTATTAGATCAGTCCCATTGTCACAGTGGACGGACGCACCCCTCGTGGTTCTGACTTTCTTGCTCATGTTCTCTGTCCTTCTGCTCCTCATTTGGACCTTGGGAACTCAGTCCAGTGCTCCAATGTGGGTCTCTGACTCTATCTCTATCCATCACTGGATGAAGGTTCTATGGTGATATGCAAGATATTCATCTGTGTAGCTATAGGATAAGACCAGTACAAGCTCCCTCTCCTCTGATGCCCACGGAACTAGTTGGGGAAATCCTCTTGGTCACCTGGGAACCCCTCTAGAGCCAGGACTCTAGCCAACCCTAAAATGGATCCCTTGGTTAGGATAACTTCTTCCCTGTTCCCATATCCACCCTTCCTCCATCTCAATTATCCCATTCCCCCAAGCTCTCCCCAATCCTCCATTTCTCCTTTCTCTCTCCCATCTCCACTTTCCGCAATCCACCCCCACCCTCTGCTCCTAACTTTTGCCCTACGATCTTGTCAACTTCCAATATCCAAGAGGTTAAGAGCAACAATGAATAAATGGGACCTCCTAAAACTGAGAAGCTTCTGTAATGCAAAGGACACTGTCATTAAGACAAAAAGGCAACCTACTGAATGGGAGAAGATCCTCACCAACCCCACATCAGACAAAGATCTGATCTCCAAAATATATAAAGAACTCAAGAAACTAGACTTTACAATGCTAATTAACCTAATTAAAAATGGGGTATTGAAATAAACAGAGAATTCTCAACAGAAGAACTTCAAATGGCCAAAAACACTTAAGGTCATGCTCAACCTTCTTAGTGATCAGGGAAATGCAAATCAAAACAACTTTGAGATACCATCTTACACCTGTCAGAATGGCTAAAATCAAAAACATCAATGATAGCCTATGCTGGAGAGGTTGTGGAGTAAGGTGAACACTCATCCATTGCTGGTGAGAATGCAATCTTGTGCAACCACTTTGGAAATCAGTGTGGCGGTTTCTCAGGAAGGTGGGAGTTAACCTACCTCAGTACCCGGCAATTCCACTCTTGGGAATATACCCAAGAGATGCCCAATCATACTACAAAAGTATTTGTTTAACTATGTTTATATCAGCACTATTTGTAATAGCCAGAACGTGGAAACAACCTAGGTGCCCCTCAATAGAAGAATAGGTAGAGAAGGTGTGGCACATATATACTTTAGATTTCTACTCAGTGATAAAAAAAATGATATCTTGAACTTTGCATTCAAATGGATGGAAATAGAAAACACTTTACTGAGTGAGATTACCCATACCCAAAAAGAAGAATATGGTATGTACTCACTCATAAGTAGATTCTAGCCATAAACAAAGGACATTGAGCCTATATAGTTTGTGATCCTAGAGAAGCTAAATAAGAAGGTGAACCCAAAGAAAAACATATATTTATGGTCTTGGAAGTCCTGTAGAATTTTAAGGTCATAATTAATTTGCAATTATCTATATGTATTTGTGTCTATATTTTTAATCACTGTATGGGTATAATAATATGAGTTACTACTGGAAGCCAGTGATGTTAGATGTCCTGGGATAGAGTTTTAGATAGTTGTGAGCTGCCTTAGGTGGCTCCTGAAAGTCAAACTCTGGTTCTCTATATGAGAAGCTGACCTCTTAACTGCTGAGCCATCTTTCATGCCCCCACTATATGAAAGTTTAAATCTTAAAGCATTCACTAAGGGAAATATAGAATATTAATACAAGACCTGGATATAACATGTCCCTGCATGTAGAATGTACATACCTATCAAATAAATATAGAAAATGAGTGCAAATAGTTTGGAGCTACTGTTGTTTATGATAAACATTGAATCATAGTCTTTCTATGTCTTGTTTGTTTACCCCTCTCCTCACCTTCATTCAGCTCAAGTCATCTACAGCTTACCTTAAACACTTCTCCTCTTTGTACTCCATCTCCACAAACATCTAACATGTTCAGTTTCAAGTAACATTGCATCACTAATGTACTTAGTGTCAGTCTCTTGGCCATGAATATAATCACTATAAACTGTGTGAATTCCTTTACTTTTTGTTTACATACTTAAGACTAAGGTTTTAGGATATAGTATGCAAATTAATACCAATACAAGAATTGGTTTATTCATTTTGATTTAATAGGTAAGGTAAGAACAACTCAGAAATGTAATACTGTGACTAACACCACCAAAGGGTGTTAAGCGAATCACAGAGCTGGAAAAGTAGTCATACTTGGGTTACTATTACAGTCAAAATGCTCAGTTATGACTTCAAAAAATTAGCAATATATCATTCCTTTTAAATAAACTAAATTTTCTAGGTAGTTTCCACATTATCAGTAAATGTATAGTGCTCATTAGAATAATCTCAGTTTTATAGGTATTTCAAAAATAAACGTTATGATAAATTTCATCAATATGTTCAGTAAATGCTTTCAGAGAGGAAGTTAAATTTCTTGTGTTCAGGACAAAGTCAACAACTGTCTTCAGAGGCAGGTAGAGTGCACATACCCAGAGTCCCAACTCTTAGGATTCTAAGACAAGAGGATAGTTGGAAACTAGCCTGGTGATGTATTGAGATTCTATTTCAGACAAAACAAAAAACAACAAACACAACCGATAAAGTAGTGCAGTCATTGAGCATTTGCCTGTATAAGAACATACTATATTAATCACCACATACTGCAACGATAAAGGAATAATAAAGGATTGAAGGTTCTAAAGAGTTTTATTTTTATTGTATATACCTTACATGCATAGGTAGATATATGATAAATAAATGATAGATAGATAGATAGATAGATAGGTAGAGAGATAGATAGATTAATATTTACCAGAAATTAAACAATGAAAACAATTATTTTGTTAATTCTCTAAAATTCAATAGCACATTCCATTGTACATATATATTTATAATATATTTTATATATAAATGTATATTTATATTATAAATATATAATAATATAATATAATATATTTAAATATGAAGATAATGAGCCATTGAATTATTACAAATTAATAGAAAAGATACTGGGTGTCCTATGCCATATTGCAGTTTATGCCATGATAAAATGTTTTTAATTGGCATGTGAAAGCAAATTCAACCACACATAGCTATGTAGATAAACGAGGTGAATATTTGAAAATTTCAAGAGATAATTATTGATTTTCTTCTTTGACACTAAAATTGAACAATGCTAAAGAAACTGACATTGTCAAACTGCTTTAGTTTGTTACATGAAATTCACTGATCTATCTTGAAAAGACTTCTTGAACATTCAATCATATTTATCATTGATAGGAAAAGAAATTGCTCATTAAGGATATTCAAATTTTCCTCCATATAATATTAATCTATTATGGTTGTTGATTATTGTTATTATCTATGCCTACCACATCAAAAAAGTCACTACCCATCATTGGATAAAGAGACAGATTTCCAAAATTCTAATTGCCTTCTATCACAAATGCCATCGTTAGCAGCTAATGTTTTTAAGATATTTTCCTTGAAAATGCACCCATAGCACAGGCATCATTTAGACAATTCCTGTGTAAAAATACATAAATCTGGTGAGTCAGAGTTTGCAACTAGTCTTTCACATCTAAACAATGATCTAAGAGAAGTGTCACAAGTAAACAACGCACAATTGAGAGACTTTCACAGTAACAACTATCTTAGCTTTGTTTGTTCCCAATGCTGTTGTGCTTTCTTTTTTATTTTTAATCTTTGAGAGGAAAAGGTGTGTATTTGTTACAATTTAATATGATTTACTGACTAATCATGGACAGTTTTAAGTGTTGTAGGTTTTTGATTTCTTGCAAATGGGTAGAAAGGCAGAACAGAGTGTTCATACTTATATATGGCAAATACACACACACACTTATAAATGGCAAGCTTGTGCTCTGTTTGGGGGCATTTCCACCAACCAACACAATGGAATACACAATGTAGCAGCATTGACAGTATTCATTTAGTTCTGAGCCCTTAGGTTGTCTTCTATGGATCTTAATAACTCATGTATCTGCAGACCAAACCTAAACAACAAGAATTATAGAAGGGAAAATTTTTATCCTTTAGCAGCTAGGAAAGGCAGAAAAAAATTCATAGGAACTTTGGCTAAGTCAGAGACAGAAATTAGATGTGTAGGCAAAGAAAGAAGACATTTTTATAGTTTTATTTTTAGTGTGTGTGTGTGTGTGTGTGTGTGTGTGTGTGTGTGTGTGTGCATTTAGATGCCTATGGAGGCCATAATATTTATATACCCTGGAACTTAAGTGACAGGCATTTGTGAACTGCCTAATGTGAATGTTAAGTACAAGACTTGGGTTCTCTGTAAGAACAGCAAGTGTACTGTAAGAAGATGAGATTTCCTGCCTTGTCGATAACTGGAGAATTCTTCAAATATGTTCCTTAATAAGGACTCCCATCTAACCCCACAGTCTCACCAGTTCTATCTAAATTAGCATTGCATCACACTTGTGAAAGTTTTAGACATTGTGGAAGTTATGTCTAGCTGATATGGACTTCCTATTTTTTATTTTTCTTTCCATTCTTATGAGATTTTTAACTATTTTATCATAGATATCCTTAGAAAAAAGACCAATTAGGTAATAAAATATGTGCAGTCTTTGGTTTCCTCACAGAAGCATTGTTTCAGTAGCTCTTCTTTGACTTTCTGGACTTTTAAATTCAACTTCAGAGCACATGCTAATATTCGTTAATTTAGTTTTAATGAAGGGTAAAAGTGCACAGAGAGAAAGATTCTGTAACAGGAAATGAGGTTTTGCTCTGAGCTGAAATGATAAAAGTCCAAAGCACAGACGAAAGAGGGAGGGCTTCCTGAATGAGAAAAAGAGAGACTCAGGTATCATTACCATGTGATCTCACTTTATTATTTATTTATTTATTTATTTATTTGTTTGTTTGTTTGTTTGTTTGTTTGTTTGTTTGAGACAGGGATTCCCTGTAGTTTCTAGAGCCTGTCCTGGAACTAGCTCTTGTAGACCAGGCTGGCCTCAAACTCAGAGATCCGCCTGCCTCTGCCTCCGGAGTGCTGGGATTAAAGGCGTGCGCCACCACCGCCCGGCCTGGATCTCACTTTAAAATTGAGTTTATCTCCTTCCAAAAATAATGACTGGGCTTTCGTGTTTGTCGCTGTGGCAGCAGTTACTCTCATCTCAAGAAGATAAATGGTAAATTGCACACAGCTGTATGCATCATACTGTACTTATTTCCGTGTACCCATATCTGCAGACAAGGAGCTAGGTTGTCCCAGTTAGCAGGTAAGTCCTTTAAATCTCACAAAATAAGGTAACAAATGGAAAGAATAACAGTCAACAAAACAATGGTATTTTTAATATGACTTTTATATCAACACTATTTTCCCATAAAATTAAATTCTGAAAGATGTATAAACATATTCAAGGATAAATACTATCCTATCCTATCTATATTATATACTTCAAAATGCAACACTGTAATAATTTGAAAATAAAAGTTTAATATTGTTACTCTTTTAACTTCCCCAAATATAATGTATGTAAAAGTAGAGGTATTGTTAATCTTTAAAATTCAGAGAATGTACCTTCTTATACTAACCTAAATGTCACATTCTATCTTGATTTTTGATACTTATTTGTAAGAGAAGCTTAGTTAAGAAGTTTTATGGCATTGGGTAATTGTGGCACATATATTTAATCCAGCAACCAAGGACAGAAACAGATGGATATTTATGAGTTCCCCCGTCTAAAAAGGGAGTTCCAGGATAGCTAGGACTGGTTCACAGAAAAACCCTGACTCAAAGAACAAACAAACAAACAAATAAAAAAACAAAACAAAAAAGTAGTTTTATGACAAAGTACTTGACAATTGCAAGTTTATTTTAATGAAACCATTTCTATCAGATTTTAGGGTTTGGAATTATTAAAATAAATGATCTACTCTTATAAATATTTTGTTGGGGAGTGATGGCTCAGCAGTTAAAAACATTTGATGCTTTTGAAAGGAACTGAGTTTGGTTCTAACACCCACATCAGGCCATTCATAATCACGTATGACTCTAGTTCCAGGGCATCTCAAGCCCTTTCCTCACTTCTTTAGGCACCAGGTATGGATATGGTATACAATTGTACATGTTGACATTCATATAGATATACAATTTAGATATCTGTGGGAACAAGCCACATGGGAAGCGCTTTGAGTCAGTGTTCTAGAATGCAGTTTTCCTTATCTCTGAAATTATGTAGAGCAAAGAGAGTCTCTTTCCTGTTTAGTAGAAGGTAAAGTGGCAATCACATCTTAAAGAAATGAATTACTACTTGGCCCCACATAACCAATGCACTAGAGCAGGCAATGCACTGAGAAAGATTTAAAGCAGTTTTTCTTTTAATTTCATGAATGAATTGCACTGCATCACACTGGAAGTTTACTTAATTCTGATTTGTTTTCATAAATTACAACCATATGCAAATCAATTTTTTATTCAAGTTGAGTAATTATTTTCAAACCAATAAAAAAAGCATTAATTGTAGTCTTTTCTATTTATTTTGGGAAAATATAATGGTTTATCTATTATGATGCGGGATTCCCCTCTGTATGCTGTGAATACCATTAGTTAATAAGAAATTGTCCTTGAACCTGCACAGGGAATAGAGAGACGTGGGAAAACTAAACTGAATGCTGGGAAGAAGAAGGCAGAGTCAGAGAGAAGCCATGTAGCCCTGCCAGACACAGATACCAGAACCATAGCCAACAAGCCACAGCCATGTGGTTATACACAGATTAATAGAAATGGGTTAAATTAATATGTAAGTGTTAGCCAATAAGTAGCTAGATCTAATGGGACAAGCAGTGAATTAAATAATATAGTTTCTGTGTGATTATTTGGGGGTTGAGCAACCAGAAACCAATGAGCAGCCTCCTTCAACACTATTATTTTAAATATAAAAGAATTAAGTTGTAAGTAAAAATAAGGAGAAAAAGTCAGCATCAGTTCTTAATTAATAAGCATCTATCAGCTTTGAAAATATCAAAGCTTGCAGAAATAACTTGAATTTGATTCCTATAAGCCTTGTTTCCTTTAGTGAAACTTGATTTTTAGTTTGAAAACATTTATTAACTTAATTTCACTAAAACTCATGCTTATAAAATATGTTTTATACTTGAAATTTGACCTGATTTTTCTCTTAAATGTGTTTTTAAATGTATAGACATATTTATTATATCTTGACATAAAATAAAAATTATTTATTTTATAGCTGGATCCTGGGGTTGGTTGATCTCGAATTTCCTGAGAAACCGCCACACTGATTTCCAAATTATATGCACAAGTTTACATTCCCACGAGCAATTGATGAGTGTTCCCCTTACTCCACAACCTCTCCAGCAAAGACTATCATTGGTATTTTTGATTTTAGCCACTCTGACAGGTGTAAGATGGTATCTCAAAGTTGTTTTGATTTGCATTTCCCTGATCGTTAAGGAAATTGAGCATGACCTTAAGTGTCTTTTGGCCATTTGAACTTCTTCAGTTGAGAATTCTCTGTTCAGATCAGTACTTCATTTTTTAATTGGGTTAAATAGCATTTTCAAGTCTAGTTTCTTGAGTTCTTTATATATTTTGGAGATCAGACCTTTGTCTGTTGTGGGGTTGGTGAAGATCTTCTCCTAATCAGTAGTTTGCCTTTTTGTCTTAATGACAGTGTCCTTTGCTTTACAGAAGCCTCTCAGTTTTAGGAGGTCCCATTTATTCAATGTTGCCCTTATTGTCTGTGCTACTTGGGTTATACGTAGGAAGTGGTCTCCTGTGCCCATATGTTGGGAATATACCCAAGAGATGCCCTATCATACTACAAAAGCTTTGGCTCAACTACGTTCAGAGCAGCATTATTTGTAATAGCGAGAATCTGGAAAAAAACGGATGCCCCTCAGTGGAAGAATGGATAAAGAAAGTGTGGAAACAACCTAGATGCCCTTCAGTGGAAGAATAGATGAAGAAAGTGTGGAATATATACATATTAGAGTACTACTCGGCGGTAAAAAACAATGACATCTTGAATTTTGCATGCAAATGGATGCAAATAGAAAACACCATCCTGAGTGAGGTAACCCAGGCCCAAAAAGATGAACATGGGATGTACTCACTCATAATTGGGTTCTAGCCATAAATAAAGGACATCGAGCCTATAATTCGTAAAAAATCCTAGAGAAGCTATATAAGAAGGTGAACCCAAAGAAAAACATATAGTTATCCTCCTGGATACTGGAAGTAGACAAGATTGCCAGACAAAAAATGGGAATATGGGGGTGGGGTGGGATGGGGGGGTGGGGGGAATGGGAAGAGAAAAGTGTGAAGTGGAGGATGGGAAAAAGGAAAAAAAAAGAAAGTGTGGAATATATACGCATTAGAGTACTACTCAGTGGTAAAAAACAATGACATCTTGAATTTTGCATGCAGATGGATGGAAATAGAAACCACTATCCTGAATGAGGCAACCCAGACCCAAAAAGATGAATATGGTATGTACTCACTCATTAGTGGATTCTAGCCATAAATAAAGGACATTAAGCCTATAATTCATGATCCTAGAGAAGCTAAATAGGAAGGTGAACCCCCCCCCCCAAAAAAAACCATGTAGTTATCCTTCTGGATATTGGAAGTAGACAAGATTTCCAGGCAATAAATTGAGAGCTTGGAGGTGGGGGTGGGATGGGGTAAGCGAAGATGGGGAGAGTGACATGAGAAGGGGAGGATGGGGAGAGCTTGGGGGAATGGGACAGTTGGGATGGAGGAAGAGTGGATATGGGAGCAGGGAAGTAGATATCTTAATTAAGGAAGCCATTTGAGGGTTGGCAAGAGACTTGACTCTAGAGGGGTTCCCAGGTGGCCAAGGAGATGTCCCCAGATTGTTCCTTGAGCAGCTGAGGAGAGAGTGCCTGAACTGGTATAGCCACACTGATGACTATCTTGCATATCACAATAGAACCTTCATCTGGCGATGGATGGAGATAGAGACAGAGACCCACATTGGATCACTGGACTGAGCTCCCAAGGTCCAAATGAGGAGCAGAAAAAGAGATAACATAAGCAAGGATGTGAGGTCTGTGAGGGGTGCGTTCATCCATTGAGACGGTGGGACAGATCTAATGGGAGATCACCAAGGCCAGTTGGAATGGGACTGATGGAGCATGTGATCAAACCGGACTCTTTGAATGTGGCTGACGGTGGAGGCTGACTGAGAAGCCAAGGACAATGGTGCTGGGCTTTGATTCTACTGCATGGACAGGCTCTGTGTGAGCCTTGTCAGTTTGGATGCTCACCTTCCTGGACCTGGGGGGAGTTGGGAGGACCTTGGACTTGCCATAGTGTAGGGAACCCTGACTGCTCTTTGGCCTGGAGAGGGAGAGAGTGGGGGTATGGGTGGAGGGAAGGGGAGGCAAGTGGAAGGAGGGGAGGGAAGGGGGAGGAGGAGGGGAGGGAAGGGGGAGGAGGAGTGGCAGGAAGGGGGAGAAGGAGGGGAGGAGATGGAAATTTTTAAATATAAAAAAATAAACCATGAAAAAAAATTTAGTTTGTTGAATAACTAAATTACAATAAATCCAAAATTAAACTGAAGTTTAGAGTTGTCTTTTTTTTTCAAGAATTTTTCTCAGTACTCAACTTCACAGACCTTGGCATTATAAGGCATCATTTTGATGTTATTTCTCTGGGACTATGTCAATGTTATAATACAAGTTATGAAAACTGAAGAATGTGCAATGAACCAAAAAATACCACAGTAGCTCAGCTATTCTTTGTGCAATGCAACAGCAACTGGGTAGATGAACTTGTTAACAAGCATAAAGACCAAGAAACCAAAGCCAAAAGCTTCCTCTCCTATATGTTATTATTTGGCTGCCACCAGAAGGCAGGCCTTCACTTTTCATGAAAAACTATCAGAAGAATAACCAGTAGCTTGACTTTTACTTATATCTGGAACCATTTAAGTTGGCAATCAAATTAATCATTACACTACCCTTTGCAATTACAGCCACGTATAATTTAATGCAACATGTAGGATAATTTTAATATTTGGGACAGTTTATCAATTCAAGAAACCAAAAACTAGATAAAAGAAAGTGTGGTTAATGCATCTGTGCATCCCTATAAAAAAGAGTTAATAATGGTGGTACATGGTGAACACAAAACTTTCAAAGGAGAGTTAATCACTCAAGCCGCAATTGTGTTAGAAGGTGATTGAATTCCATACCCTAGAGAGCAAGAGTGTGACACTACATACTATGAATCCTGGAAACCGGAGAAGCAGAGATGTCATATGCATGAAAAATTCAGAACATGGGCAAAGTTAAGGCCTGAATCTCAGCTTCTGATTCTTTCACTTTCAAGCCTTCACCTCTGCCTTTTGTTGGCCAACCCCCAGTCAGAGTAAGACCATGTGTCCTGTGGAGTAGGAAGCACTCAAACGCAGGGGTCACAGCAATTGATGAATTAAACATCAGTCAGAAGCAGACCTAGAAGTGAATACCTTTCTTCAGAACAACACTCTACGCCTTCATAAGCATTTACACACTCATTGAATATTTAGATTGAATGGTGATTTGATAAGAAATTAGAGAAAACTCAACTCAACAAAAGAAAACAAGAACTAAATAGCCTTTCTATTTTCTTTTGTAAGAAGTGAAAAACATTTTGATGACAAGACTTTTTTCTCCCCCGAATCCTATATTGGTGATAGTGGTTGTCTGAATGACAGACAGCTTCAGAATTGGGGATCTTGTAAACAAGAGCACTGTGTTTTACCTCCAGCAGAGTAACTTTAGATTTCTCACATTACAAGAGAAAGCATCTCAGTTGTGCAGGTCTCATGGGAAAAGAGCTGTTGATTCACACTTCTGAACAAGCAGCTGATGCTACCCGGCCCCCTGTGGTCACAAAGGAGCCTGTGATGGCCTGGGGAATCATTGCAATGTACCAACAATGTTTCATCTCGAAATGCTTAGTTTCTGTATACAAATTGGTCTCACAGTGCTTATTTACACCAAACCTCTTTGTTTTCATCTAAAATCTCACATTTCATAATCTACACATTCATCTACAACCACATGGCAATGACCTTTATTCTGTTTCTTTAAGTGCAGAAGAAAAGAAATATTTTTGTTGCCAGTATAATCTGCTTTAAAATAGTAAACAAATTTATTAATTGATAGTATTTATTGACTACCTAATGTGGGCCTGGTATTGTACAATGCAGTAGGATACAGAAATTTCTTAGTAATTATTTGACGTTTTCCTGAGCTTGTTCTCCTGGGAAGATAGGCAGTGGTAAGGCTACTAAATGAATTCTGTACATGATGTGAGCCACTCTTCCTAATGTTTCTTCTGATGCATCAGAAACTTTTATCTGAGTTAGCAAAGCAAAGTCATGTTCTCATTTTTTAAACTCTTCTTTTTTTTTTTTTTTTAAGATTAATCCATGTTCGTGCTACTGTGGTATTGAATTATTTTTGTTTCATGTAGAAAACCATAAATGAAATCAGTAATCAGCATCGTACTATGTTCACTTTAAATTAACGATACAAGTGAACTTCACTTCATTCTCTAATGCCTTACTTTTATATATTCAAATCTAAAAATCATGTTACAAAATTGATAACTTTACTTTTTGGGTTTGTTGTAATTGTCAGTATTATCAATATAGCAGACAAGAAAATACATAGTTAATTATATATGTTTCATAACTACAACTGCATTTGGTAGCCATGTTAATAATTTTTGAAATTATAAAATTTAAAGACCATTCCAAATGTGTCGGAAGAACTAAACTACATGAAAAAATATATTAAGCTAACTGCCTTTTAGTTTGTTCTGTCTAGGGAGATCACAAAACCAGTAAAAACCAGTTACTATATAGAGTGTTGAACTAGAATAATTTCCAGGAATGTTCCCTGTGCTTAGAAAAAATAATATGCAAAACACCACCAAAATTTAGGAAAGTTGGAATATACTGGCTCAGCACATACTCATTTTCTGAAAACCAATATATGAATCTTCACTTTGATACCAACTGAGGGATGCTGAATGAGCAATGTAATTTCATAAAATGAGCACAGGGATGGGATTGAAGATGATGAAGATGAGGATACCCAATCAGTGTGTTCAATTTCAGTTTGCCTGGATGCCACTGCTGTATCAAGAACTAGTGGCATAATAACCTTGTCCCAGTGAAAATCAACCACTATGAAATAAATGATTATGCATTCCGTGGTAAAGTTCACAGACAAGAATGTGGATTGAATGAGGTAAACCACAGAAAGGAACAGTAGTTTTGCCACCCAGAGTTTAATGAGGATTAAACCCTGCTGGTTACATCCACAATGCTGATGGGCAAAACCTTTTCCTAAAACTCCTAAGAGTGCTCTTGAGCAGCAAAAGAGGCTTTAGATCAGTCTTTCCAGTGTAAATATAAAATCTTTGTCACTTTTGAGTTATTGGCAGAAAGCATTCCTGTGAGATATGGAATTCTCAAAGGAAGTTACAAAGATGTGGAACATGGATATTATGAATATTTTCAAAATTTTTTCCTCTAGGAGAAGAAATGTAAATCTAGTTTTAAAAGTTGCAAACATTTCTTAGTTAATGATGAAAATTTCAGTTAATGGAAATATAAAAGGCCAGTGGTTGTGCAAAATTAAATTTTGTGAATAAATTAAATTGTGGTTAAATAGTATACACAGCAAAGGAAAATCAACGCTATAAGAGAGATTTGGGATTCGGGCTAGCTGTGTCACTGGTCACACGAGCCAGACCAAAGAAGATGTCAAGAGTTATCTAGAGTATGAGGATTTGATACTGTGATACCTAGGCCTGTGTGTTTCAGAAGAGATGGGGAGGGACCAGGTGAGAGTGATGTCTGTGGCTTTGGATACCAAGAAGGAGCCCGTGGAATTGCCTGCATTTCCTTTAGACTGGAAAACTCGATTAAGGGACATAATGATGACAGGGAGATAATGGAATGCATTTACTACCTCCTCCTAAGCTACAAGTTAAGAAACAAACGGGTTTCACAGAACTTTCTTATACTCCATAATTTCTGTGTGGGAATCTAACATCAAATAGACGGTACTCTTTGTCCTTTTATCAAACTGCATCTAAACCATCTACAGGAAAATGTACTGCTCGATGAAGGTACTGGCAAATATAGGAATCTGTATGTAACTCAGTATTCTTGTGAAATATTTATTTGAGATGTGTATGTATGTGTGTACATGTGTATATAATATTTTATATATATAATATAAATTTTATATGTAATACATATATAAAATATTATTTACCTGTGGAAAGAATACCCTGTCATTTGTGATACTGTAGATGGAACTTGTGATCATGAAATAAACCAGGTAACAAAAGACAAGTCTGGTATTACTTTGTTCACATGTGAAAGCTAACAGATCTGACCTAGTCAGAGTTGAAAGTAGAATGGCTTTTCTAGGAAACGAGAAGAGTAGGAGGAAGAGAAGAGAGGTAAAACTGATCCATGTTGCTATGTCACCGTTTGACAGATGTAAGATCCCTGTGCAATAGGGTGCACAGTAAATTGACTTCACGTATTATTTAATTGTGTGTTTATATGGTATGTACCTGTGTGTCTAACTAAGAACATGTGTGTGGAAGCCAAGATAATGTCTGTCTCTTCCTCTTGAAACTTGAGAACCCAGGGCCCCCTGTACTAGCTACCAGTGAGCTAGAGATACGCACCTGTTCCTGACAATCCAGCACTGAGTCTAGAACCACAGGCCATTGCAGCTGCTCTTTAACATGGTGTTTGTGATCCAAACTCAAGGTCCTCATGGAAAGCTCTTTACCAACTTAGCCACCCCCCAGTCTCCAACTGTCTGAGCGGAGTGAACACTGAATTTACCACAGACTTCAAAAGCAAGAGAAAAAAGATTTTGAAAGCCTTCATCCTAAGTGTCTGAGAAAATAGATGTCTGCCTTCATTTACACATCAAGAAATACATAACTGGAAACACTACATAGTCTCCATTATCTACAAATCCTGGTACTGCATTAATTTGGACCACTTATTTAATGTCATTCACAATCTTGCACTACTGTTCCTGACTCTTATACTGTATTTACTCTTTTGTTCCAGCATTTCTTCTTTCTCTTTTCCTTATTTGCACTGTAATTAAAGAAGGTATGTAATTACTCTGTGTGTTCTGTATTTTTAATTCTACATGTATCTTGGTATCTCTTATAGTTGAATGAATACATAGCTCTATTCTGTAACATGCAAACAAGAAGCCAACAGTTGTGTTCCACTTATAGACAAGCAGTATCATTCTGGATCCATATTGTTCTGACTTCTGTAAAGCTATACCCCCCTCTCCCACCCACACACACATACTATACTATATAATGTCTAGAACTTGAGAAAATTTTACAACATTTCATTCACAATTTTTAGATTTCTTGGATATAACTTATAGTTATGTTGAGATTTTCTGACCATCATATTTTTATTCATCTATAGTAAATACTGAAAGCAAATTTGTCTTCTTAAATGATCCTCTTATTTCTTGGAAGAAAGCTGAGAAGCCAAGTCCTCTGGACATTGCTGAGATGAATTAAAATTGAACGCTTGCTGTTCATTCCTGCATCCTAACTGTACTTGGGTCAGCACACTATTCTTTAGGTACCACCGTCCACTTGTAGTCATGGAAACCACATAGGAAGTGAGATGCTTCATGGACCAGCCACATTTAAGAGAGGAGTCCTGTGCATCTCCAGGAATGCAGACTGTTTTGTACCCAGGAAGTCATGGCAGATACGTGACATCTGATGCTCTCCTGCTCTGCTTTCCACTGTCCTTTCTGGAAATTTTACCTTGCACTCACTCGTGAATTTCTTTGACACACTTCTATTGGACTTATATCCAGGCTTTGTTCATTCACCCTTAGAGCCCCTTCCAGGATTTTAGTTCTCAATTCCCAGATCCTCATTAGCAATTGTCTTCCTAGGGTTGCATCCTAATCCCACCAGCCACTGCTCCTAAAAGAAAGTGGGTGTTTGAGAGTTGAATTAGAATGACTCTGTTGGAAAGAATTCAGTAGGGATTGGGATACAGGGGAATGTGAATGCAAAGCACTCCATTGCAATTTTCTTCTGTAAATAAGGCACCATAGTTCTTTGATTAGAGCTGATCAAATACTTTAATATCATATTCTGAGGCTCTTGTTACAAATGTGGGATTGATAGGAGAAGCCAGCACTCTTTTGATTCGTTTGGACTGATGAAATAAAATTTAAATAGTAGTAAAAATATTCTCTAAGAATGTTCAAAATTGAAAAAAATACATTTGTTAGAAAAGAGCAGGGATTTTAACAGAATTTAATGATTGGAAAATCTGTCAGGTTAGACTAAAGATAAAATAAAAGAAATTAAGGAGCCTGACAATTTAAAATTTACTTTTCAATAAATATTGAGGATTGTAGATAAAATTATAAGTATATAGGAAAAGAGCCTAAAGGTCTCTATAATTCATTTGAGACATCTTACAGCTAAGAAAAGTTGAGAAGTCATTTGTCTTGTTAACTGAATTTTTAAGATGTAAAAGCACTTTTCCCTAGTTTGCAAGGTTGCTAGAGATATTCGACCTTTTCCCTAGACTAACGCCTATTACCATAGTTTCAGAGCTGAATTGCCAAAGGCCATCTGACTGTAGTCTCCTTGTTGGTTTCATCGTTTGTCTCACACTTGTTAAAATATTTTATCAGAACACTTGTGCATATGGTGAGCCTTAACTAAAGCAATAAATGTTAAAATATCACTAAATCTCACTGTGTATTTTTTTTTAAAAAAAACTTATTTGTATATTTTATCATTAATTCAAGATCCAGTAAATTTGATGTTTTTATTTATGATTAGAAATAAAATTTCAACAGTTTAAATGCTGTTTCTGCCAGAAACTCATTGATAAAGAGAAAATCTCTTGACTACCCTGTGCCTCAGCTTTCTCACCTGTAAGTGGGTGGAATATTTGACACACTTCTATGATTTATTTGGGAGATTAGGTGAAATTACTTCCTGTTTAAAACTATTAAAATAATAGGAATTATTCTACAACTAAAATGAATATGTCATACCTATGGTGGTATTTTCTCCACATTAAATAAGAAATAGACTTATGTTTATATTGATGTGGAGATTATTAGAAAAGCTCTGTAGAGTAAGGGCTGACTGTTGGAGCATTAACAGTAGCTTGATAATGACCAGTTTTGAAAATCCTGTCAAGTGAAACATTTTATAAGTTAGTCTGTCCTTGAAGAACTTAAATATTTCCAACATACATACACCAGCTATTTTATTATTCTAAAATTATCTATTTCAACAAGTAAAATAAAGAGAGAAAGAGAGATGATTGGACACAGCAGAAATCTACAGCAATCACAAAGATCAGAAAATCCTTTATGGTCCTAAGTATTTTTGTTAGAACAGCTGTTAAAGTAAACCATCTAAAAATACCACCTTTTTCTATTTTTTTTCTTTCAAGGCATTATGACAATGGAGTTTTAAGATGTGATCCACGTGGAAGGCATCTAGTAGTATAATTTCTATCAGATCCATTGCCTTTTCATCATATAACTCCAGCCTAGCGCAGGTGTGCTACATCCTAAACACTTACTGGCTTCATACATCAACATAGAGCGAGCTTTTCAGCAAATCCTTGCAAGCCAGAGTTGGTTACAGAATGGGTTACCAGGTCTTGCTTATGTTTGCTACATATATCACTGTGTTTCTAGCCATGCTATATTTGCAAAAAACAACTACTAAATAACTAAAGTAAACTTAGAAATTACAATAATTTACATTATATTATTGTTTTTGGAAAAAAATGTAAAAATCAAGACCAGCATCGAGTTACCTAATCATCTAAATATTTACAGTGAGCCATCTGAAATAATCCATAATCCACCGGGAAACAGGAAGTTGTTTATTTTACCAAAGAGAAACTAATAGTCTCAATTGTACATCTGTACAGGAAAAACATATGATTTCACTAATATGTTCTTCAATATATTTTTTTGTGGCTTGGTTTGATTTATATTTATCTAATTTTCTCCCAATATTGAATATTATTCTCAAAAATGTAAATTAATTCCTACCAGTAAGCTAACTCCTTGATTTGGTGGTTTTAGTTCCCAGCAAAGATAATATGCCCACAATACAAAGCAACACACAGGCAACCACATTTTGTTTGAATAGAGCAGAATCTTTGATACTGATGCAAATTGTTGGGAACTCAAACAGAAGATGCCCTAAATCTTTCTGAGTTTTGAAACTGTTGAAAATCTAGTGGGGCTGTTGAGTTTATTAGCCAGTTTTTCTTCCAATTTTATGTCTGTTGTTATGATAAGGAAAACAAAATGACCAGATGCAAGTTAAAATGTCAAAAGGTTTATTTGGCTTAAAACTCTGGGTTCCAGTCTTTTACTTAGGAGTTAAAGAAGTGGCTTAGGGGGCTATTTACACTACATCCACAGTCAAAAACAAAAGGGAACAAATGCACCCTTACTTTGTTGCTTGCATATAGTTTTCTCCCATTTTATATAGCTCTGCACCATCAGCTGTCTAAGGAATGGAGCTTTCCATAATAGACTGTATCTTCCTCAAGTAACAGTCAAGATAATTCACTACCGAAATGCTCATAGACCAATCTGTTCTAGATAATTCCTCAAATGTTTTATCTTCTCGGGTTATTCTCAGCAGTGGCAAGTTGACACTTAAAAATAAACCACCATATCTTTCTTTCATAAATTACAATATTTAGGTGTGATATGTTCCTTGGCTTGAAAGATAGTTCAGTATTTTGGAAACTGACTTGTTCAATTGAAAGACTCCCAGTGTGGGGAGACTCTCATTCAAGTCTAGGGATAACACGACCCCACCCCCACGAACTCACGAGAGACTGTCCTTGCTGCAATCACATGAGGTTTTAATGGTGAGATGGGAACCAGTGCACTGGGGCAGAGACTCATAACCCACACGACCCCAAGTGGCCAGGAAAAGGAGTTTTTAAGGGAAGAAACCACAGCCCATTGATCCAAAAGGGGCAGGGAGGGTGTAGAAAATTCCGAAAATACTAATGATGATCACAAGGGGGGCAACTCCCTGCCTCTCAAGATCACTCTCAGGGTCATAATCAGCTAGTTCCTGAAACACAGTATTCCAAATTACCAATGATAATCACAAGGGGAAAACTCCCTGTTTCTCCAGATTATTCTTTTTTTTCTTTTTTTTTTTATTAAAAATTTCCATCTCCTCCCCTCCTCCTCCCCCTTCCCTCCCTTCCCTTCCACCCATACCCCCACTCTGCCCCTCTCCAAGCCAAAGAGCCATCAGGGTTCCCATCACTATGTTAAGTCCAAGGTCCTCCCAGCTCCCCCTAAGTCCAGGAAGGTGAGCAACCAAACTGACAAGGCTCACAGTGAGCCCGTCCATGCTGTAGAGTTCATGCTCATCGCCATTGTCCTTGGTTTCTCAGTCCTCCTCCACCGTCAGCCACATTCAGAGAGTCCGGTTTGGTCCCCTGTTCCATCAGTCCCATTCCAACTGGACTTGGTGGTCTCCCCTTAGATTACAATCTAACTTTATCTTCAGCTAGTTCCTGAAACACAGTCACTGAACTGGCTAATCCTAGATTCCTGATTCTTCTCTTCCTGCTTAGATTTTTGGCTATTTTCTTCCTGCTGGGGGTGGGGAGGGGAAACCTAGGCTTTCTTTGGGGAGAACTGGATTTATCCAGGTCTTTCACAGTAAATACAGTACTCAAAATCTTAATAACCTTCCCAGTTTCTAGAATATTAAAAATTGTATTTATGTGAAATTTATGTAATATATATTTAAATATAATTTTATAAATGAGTACAAAACTGTTTAGTAATGTTAGTGCTGATAGCACAAACAATGCTAATGATGCTACATTCTTGCTAATTAGTCCTTACTTTGCTTATAACATTTCAGTTGATTTCACCATACTGACTTGAATGAAAATGTGAGAATTTTCCTATGCATGCCCTTACCATTTACAAAAACACTTAATGGATAAGTGATTTCATGCTACAATAACAAATGTAAAAACTTTTTACAAGGTACTGTTGCCATCTCAAAGGCAAAAGTAACTTTTGAGGCTAGTAAAGCAGTAAGTTCTTGTTAGATGTTACATTTATGAAGTTCCCAAATATTATAATATGACACATTCATTAGTTAATTAACATAATTAATAAAAATCTGAAAAATCTCAGGACTTCAGAACAAAATTCTTAGAATTTAGGGACTATAAGCTATAGCAGAAAGAGAAAGTAGGGGATTGAGAATTATTACTAATGGCATGTATTACTTACATAATGTGTGTGTGTGTTTATAATGAGAATATCACAATGCTTTAGTTATCTTCCATCTACCAAGGAAACACATTCCATCATAAACATATGTATATTTATATCCAGATTTTTCATATTATACAAAATGTAGCATTCCTCTGATCTGTTTTATATTGCTTGATATAGTTGTCTCCATTTGCACCCATTTTCCTCTCAGTTATTATTTTATTCATCAATATGGATGCAAACGCTACATTACTCACATCTACCATTGAATGCATTTATTGATGACTATATAGACTGGTGCCTTATCTTGGCATATGAATGCCACCACAATAAATGTGGATATATAAGTATCTCAGTGGTATTCTGACTGTCATTTCCATTTTGAGGAACTACCCAAATCAATTTTCTTAGTGGATGCACCAATTTGTATTCCTATTAGATGTACATAAAGGTCATAGTTTCTGGCAGATTTTTCATGAAGAAGAAAATTTGAAAGGCTGTTCCACCTATCTTGGCAGTTTGTCAGCCACTTTCCTGTAGTGTCCTGTAGAATGTTTGGCAGTTTCTTCTGTGAAGCTGGAACCCCGAAGGGCCATCATGTCTTTTGGAATGTTCAGCAGTCACTTTTCTGTGGGTCCTGCATGTCTAGTTCATACAACATACCATCAAGAATTTCAGGCAGGAGCAGTTTCTTGCTCAAATGACTAGCAATCTCCTTAAGAAGTCCCTTTGATGCCCATCATCCTCTTGAAGTAGATTGGTGCTGTCAGGGGCAGATGTGTCTCATTGTCATGAAAAGTCCTAAATTCTTACAAACATTTTAAAGGCCATATTCTGTAGTATTTGAAAGGTTTGAATATGTTTCATCTGAAATATGTCTCTGTATATCTAGAAAACCTAACTAACATGACTACAAGCTTGACTATTATAGATCATTATCCATTAACCTGTATTTCTTACTATATATTATATTTTTAAATGAGCTGTGCAAACACAATACCTTAATCAAGAGCAGAAATATACATGTAACAAAAATGACATTAAATTTCTATCAATGACCCAAGATCCAAACTATGCAAAGTATTTATCTCTATAACATATCCCCCTTAAAATGTAAATAAATATTTATAAACAATCATTGAGGAAACTTGGACATTGTTCTCTTGACTACTTTCTAGTAATCGGGGGGGTGATGTTAATCAGGTCTTTCATGGGGTATTCTGTGTGGTAGGTCCATCTCAGCCAGCAGTCCTGGAACTGTCATGGATGATGGTCTACCTGGGCCACTGCTCAGGGGATCTTGCTAGATCAAACCATATTAGCTTGTAAGCAATCCACAGCTTTCTATTCTCCATGGAAACAGAAGCAGAACTTCTTTTCCAAAGCAAAATATCCATAGACCCAAATTTTAAAGTCAAGAAACCTTTAAAATATATATGTTGGTTTAGCTTATCAGACTATACAATGAAATGACTCTCTGTACTTAGCTCATTAGACAAAAAGTTCAAAGAAAGCACAATATATACATAACCTATACTCTGTATTTTGCATCTTTATGTGGCTTATTTTTCTTTACTCTTTTAATTTATGACTGCCTATACTCTGTCTCTTTAAAGACTTTATTATTTAAAACTATTTTTTATAACTGTCTATGCTCTTCTCTCAACCTGCATACATTTTATAAACATAGTGTGGCCTGTTTAGTGCTTTATTTCTGTCTGAATCTGTCCATATTGCATATCTATAATTATTTTTTGACCAGGAGTGCCTTTAATATGGTAAGCAGCTTGGTCTCAGAGGGCCTGGATGTTGGCTCTACCTCTCTCAGCCTTTCAATATGGAGGCACCTTTACTGCCTGCTTTGGGATCTCTGGGTGGGAGACATCTGTACCACCTCAACTATGGGAAGCAGTTGGCCCATGCTGCCACCAACTGACTTGCAGCACATTGCCCACAAATCCTATTCAAGTGCTAGGCTTTTGAAAGAGCCAGAGCTGTCTGTGCAACTAACATGAACCAGGAAGACTTCTTAAAGTTGCCAAACAAGTTTTTGCTGCTGCCACTAAGTCGGGAACCCTTCTCTCAAAGGAATCATGCCTCTGCTTGCTTCTAGCAAACAGTGTCCACCCAAGAAAATAATGCTAGCATGAAGCAGTGTTTAATTCTGTTTTTCTTTTTTGTGTCTAGAATTTCTCCTAAGCTCTCTCAGATTTTATGTAGATGTAGTTTACCCATGTTGGCAACCATATTGTAGACAGCCTCCCAGAACTGAATAATCACACAAAACTATATTAATTACAACACTGCTTGGCCAATAGCTTAGACTTCTTATTAAGCAATTCTTATATCTTAAATTAAACCATTTCTTTTAATCTGTGTATTGCCACATGACTGTGGCCTACCAGTAAGGTTCTGTCCTGTGTCTGTCTCCTTCTGTGGTTGCATGGTGTCTCCCTGACTATGCCTACTTTCTTTATATATCTCTGTTAAGATTTCTCACCAATCTTTACTCTACTATGCCATTAGCCAAATCAGCTTTTTTTTAAAATAAACAATGGTAATAAAACATATTCATAGAATATAGAGGGGAATCCCACATCATTTCATGACACTTTAGTCTGTCTCATTTATTGGCTCCATTCTCTCAGGTCCCACCCCCTCTAGAGCAATGATATTCTTGGATGTAGAGCGATCCTATGGAGTTGTAAGCCTACCCAAGTCATACTCTTTAAACAAAGACCTAATATCCCTCTTCCAAAAGCTACCACTTGACAATATTCTCTAAATTAGTGACTAAAATTAATGTCCCAATCTTCCCTCCATGCTTGGTTTAGACTGGCTTAGGTATGTGTGAGTCTTTTGAATGCTGTTATAAGCTGTTCACTCACATGTGTGACTGCCAACATTGTGTCCAACAAACACTGTGTTGTAGTTATCTACCATCTTCAATTCTTTCAATCATTCTGATCCTGCTCAACAATAATCCCTGAGTCTTACTGGGTCAGGGATGATTCCTAGGTGTCCCATTTAGAGTTGAGCAATCCTCAGTATCTTTTTCTGTACATTGTCCTATGCAGTGTTTCTATCTACTGCAAAAATCTTCTCTGATGAGATGCACTCCTCTATGAGCACAGGAATAAGTTATTAGCAGTCAGTTTAATACTATGTCTGCTAAACAGAGTAATAGTAGTATGCTCTCCCTTAGGAGTTATGACTTAACAAGACTCATTTGTTTTATTTTTGTTTTGTTGCTGTTGCTTTGACTGAATTAAGGCTAACAGGTAATGTTTCATATTGAACACAAGCTTTAAACTTAGGAAAAATTATTAGTGATTCCCATAGCATTTATGCTACTGTTATAGCAACAATATATTGCTAGTTAGTCCTTGCTGTAACTTATTGGGACCTATTTGGGTAAGACTGATGATTATTTTTCTTCTCTAGCAATATGCCTTGAACATTCCAGCACTATGAAAAATTGCCAAGTCAGTATATCATGTTTTTCCCATTTTCTATGATTCAAATATGTGGTAATTTCAGTAGTTAAGATTTTACTATCAAGGTTTGAAGGGTAACCAAGCAACAATGATAGCCTACAATGTTTTGGTGGTTTATAAGAGCTCAGTCATCAACAGCTCCAAAAGTGGTAACCCATCCCTGGTACTGGGTTTTTTATTTGCTACTCTGCAATGACTAGAAGGGGCACAGTCTCATTGTTATAGAGTAATTCCAATTAAAATATTTTAACATATATGTATTTCTAGATTTGAGAGACTTCATACTTTAAAAGGTTCCTGGGTTTTATCTTTTTAAAGGCTTTTTGTGCTACTGTCTCTCTCAGTATTCTCTACCTTGTCTCTCATCTTCCACCTCGTTTAATGTCTGCTTCATCATCATTCTTCTTTTCTTCCTCATGTCACTGGGTTCTTTCCTGTCATTTTGAAGTTACCGCCTGACCTGAGAACACATTGCTGGTTTCCTGATAACTACGAGTATTCTAAATGAGTACTAAGTCTTTGGAATAGCCCCCAAAGGTTTCTATATCCTGCCACAGATGTACATGCTTTCTCTGTTTCTCTATCCATAATCATCAGAAAATGAAAACAAACTAGATGGATGAATAACAAATGAAACAACAAATTAACAAACAAAGTTGACGGATGAATAAATAATTAAAATATGGTAAATGTGCACAACTAAGTGTTTTTGTTTGTTTGCATTTTTTTTACTTTTATTGTTTGTTTGTTTTTTGTTTTTGTTTGTTTAAAATAATATTCTTTTTTTCCAGTTTATTTATTTTTTATTAAAAATTGCCATCTCCTCCCCTCCTCCTCCCCCTTCCCTCCCCTCCCTTCTACCCCCACCCCCACTCCCTCCCTCTTGAGGCCAAACAGCCATCAGGGTTCTCTACACTATGTTGAGTCCAAGGTCCTCCCAACTCCCCCCAGGTCCAGGAAGGTGAGCAACCAAACTGACAAGGCTCACACAGAGCCCATCCATGTCGTAGAGACCAAGCCCATCGCCATTGTCCTTGGCTCCTCGGTCAGCCTCCACCATCAGCCACCCTCAGAGAGTCCGATTTGGTCGCATGTTCCATCAGTCCCATTCTAGAGGGGTTCCCAGGTGTCCAGGAAGACGCCCCCAGCTAGGTCCTTGGGCAGCTGAGGAGAGGGTGCCAGAAATGTCCAGATCCTATTGCCATACTCATGAATATCTTGCATATCACCATAGAACCTTCACCTGGCATTGGATGGAGAAAATGACAGAGCCCCACATAGGAGCACCGGACTGAGCTCCCAAAGTTCTGATGAGGAGCGGATGGAGAGAGATAATGAGAAAGAAAGTCAGAACCATGAGGGATGCGTTCACCCACTGAGACGGCAGGACAGAACTAATGGGAGACAACCAAGTCCACTTGGAATGGGACTGATGGAACATAAAATAATATTCTTACTTGTATTTTTTATTTGAAGTTTGTTTGGGGGTATGTTACAAGGGTAAAGTGATAATATGGAGAAAACAAGCTGGATTGAGCTATATTATGTTTAAAATTATAAAAATAAAATGAAGTTATTAAACCCAAAGGCAAAAGGATAAACCTAGAAATAATAATACTGTGCAAGGTAGCTAAGATCTAGTATTATTAACATCACCACGTTTCCCCCATGAGTGCTACCTTTGAATTTTTAGATATCTGATTTTGTTGTTGTTTTGATTTTTTTCTGAGGTGGGATTTCTCTTTGTAACAGACTTGGCTATGCTGCAACTCACTTTGTAGACCAGGTTGGCCTTGACCTCACAGAATTCTACCTGCCTTTGTCTCCTAAGTATGGGGATTAAAGACTTAGGCCACCATTACCTGGCCAAGCAACTCTTTATAAAACTTGCTACTCTCCTCAAAGTTTTATTGTCAGATAATTAATTCTATAATGATTCTCAATAAGATACACCTCTGATTGTATCAATAAAAGGTATACATGTACTTATAAAAGAAATCACTCCCTGAATGACTACAAATAAATGTTTTCTGAACACAGTAGGGCAGCTGTACATGTGAACTCACAGATCCCAGTGGTTGTGACAGCATGAGCAATACCATGCAAGCCCAAGCCAGAACAAGTTCCAGTATACGTACATGAGCTAGTCATGAAATTTCACCCTGAATTGTGAAGCTATTTGTAATTATAAGGTGCTGGAAAAGGAAGAGTCAGTTTTCTTAAAGAATATGGACTTGGGTATGTTAAGCATGCTCCTTTGGAAGGCCGCATATCTGGGAATATTTTGGGCAGTATAAATTGGTTTTAAAGGTTTTTTTTTTTTTTTTTTTTTTTTTTTTTTTTTATTAAAGTGCACAAAATTAGGTGGATAGGAAAATTTCGGGAGTTGATTTCAAGAATTGAGATTATTTATATAACCAAAACATGTGATATAAAATGTGTAACCTTCAAAGAACTAATAAAATACAAAACTACAAAAATTTAACAGAGTAGTTTTGATTTAAATTTCCTTGTTGACTAAGAATCAACATTTCTTTAAATGTTTCTCAGCCATTTTAGTCTCTTCTGTTGATAATTCTCTGTTTAGATCTGCACTCCATTTTTAATTAGATTATTTGGTGTATAGATGTTAAGTTTCTTGAGTACTTTCAGATTTGAAGATTTGAAGTTGGTGCAAATACTTTCTCATTCTAATGTTTTGGTTTTTGGTAGTTTCCTCTGCCTTACAGAAGCTCCTCAGTTTCATGAGATTCCATTTACTAATTGTTGATCTTAGTGTTTGTGCTATTGGTGTTCTGTTCAGGAAGTTGTGTCCTGTATCAGTTCTTTCAAAGTTATTCTAAATTTCTCATCTATCATGTTCAGTGTACCTGGTTTTATGTTAAGGTCTTTGGTTCACTTGAACATGAGTTTTCTGTAGGATGAAAATTATGGATCTATTTGATATCTTTTACTTGCAGACATTCAGTTAAACCAATACCTTTTGATAAAGATCCTTTCTTTTTTTCCATTGTACCTCTCTTGCTTCTTTATCAAAAAAGATCAGTTGTCCAAAGGTGTGGGGATTTATATATGGGTCTTCAATTCAATTCCATTGATCAGCATGTCTATTTTCATGCCAACACCATGCTATTTTCATTACTACAGTTTTGTAGTACAGCTTGAACTCAGGGATGGTGATGCCTCCAGAAGTTCAAAAGAGCTTTAACTATCCTAGATTTTTTTTGTTTGTTTTTCCATGTAAGCTTGAGTATTGTGCTTTCAACCTCTACAAATAATTTACTAGAATTTTCATGAATCTATAGATTACTTTTGGTAAATCAACCATTAATGAGAAAATGCCCCACAGGCTTGCCCACATGAATATATGATTTTCTCAACTATTGTTGTTCCTTTCCAGACTCTAGTTTGTATCAAATTGAAAAAAAAAAAAAAAACTAACCAACAGAATGATTTAAAAGAGAAAAAAGATAGCACATTAAACTGAGTGGGTGTAGGTGTGTGGTAAATCTAGATGAGTTAGAAAAAGAGAAGTGACAATTATAAATAGTTATAATTATAATACATAGAATTCTGAGATGATTAATAAAATACCACTGTAGAAATTCAGCAATTTAATACATATATCTATTTACGAAGAACATGTCATTTTGTTTATTTTGTTTATGTATCATATAGCTTTTCATTTTACTTTCCAAATATTGTTATCTGTGGTATCTAATAAACAATTGACATACTGCTAGGATCTAAACATAAATAGAATTTATAGTACTGAAAGTGGGACTCAAATACAAAGAGTGATTGCACGCGTGGTTAAGTGATGACTTAGTTTTGATCATTAGGATCCTGACTCTTTTCCCTCCACTATGTAGATACGGAAACTGAGCCTCGGCAACTGTGTCATCGCAATTGTCATGTCACAGGTTTTGTTCTCACACTGTCCACTCGGGCTTCGACGTTTCCCATAGTGTGTTGTGAATTCAGAAAGCTAAGCTAAGTAGTAATAAACGCTTACACACATTCACCTAGAAAATGAGAACTGTGAGTATCATACCAATCAACTTTGAATCAAAATAGATGTATGGAAGAACATTCACCAAATATTTTTACCAGTTAACCTCATAAGCATACAAAATAATTATTTCTCTTGAATACACATATAAAGATTATTTTTCTTTAATACGTAAGTAAAGAAAATGAGCTAAAATAATACTTTTAAAATTGTTATATTTTCTTATTTATTTATTTATTTATTTATTGTGTAAAGTGGTAGAACTCAGCATGAGCTATTATGCCCCACCTTTAAATGTTACTTTTTACAGGGAATTAACGATGACTTTTCAAGAAATGTTTCAACGTTCAATGATGTGTCCCACAGTCTGATAGGTGAAATAGGAGGATTCTACATATGATGCCAGCTTGGTCTTCAGAATGAATTTCAGACAATCTTGAAAAGATCTAGGAAGATCTTGTCACAACAGCAGAAAATAGTTCAAATTTTTGTAATGCACAAAAATATTGATACCTTCCAGTGTGCCAAGATTTTATTAGGTACTTTTAATGATTTTATATCCTAAGTTCACTTTTTCAAAAGAGAAGAAATAAATTGCACCTAAATTTTTCAATAATGAGCGAAAGAGAATGAGGGAGGCTTCTATCAACTCCAACACAACAAACCAACAAGCCTCTAGCTCTAATAGAACAAAGAATGAACAATCTCCCAGTGAGTTAGTAAAACTGTCAACAAAACTATAGGAATTAGTAAATATCTCTCAGAAACCTTGACTATAAATGGCCTCAGTTTGCCAGTGAAGGTACACAGACCACGTGATTGGTTGGACATTTGTAAAGATACTTTACTGGCTAGGATACAGACTGAGTCAGAGCACACAGCCAATCTAAAACGTAAGTGGAAGCTGAAAAGAGCAGGCATGGTTATTTTGACAACTGAAAAAGTAGCCTTCATATTAAAATTATCCTGAAATGATAAAGAAAACTGCCACAATACTAATAAAGGAAAAAGTTCATTCAAAAGTTATAACGTTATTATATGTTTCAAATATTAAAGTTCTTAATTTTCCTGTGCAAGTAGAAAAGGTTGCGCTGCCATATAGTACAAAAACAGTTCCCCGGTGAAAGTCATTGAAAGAATTGGTGAACTGCTTGGGACAGTCTTTCCCAGTCTGGCATCACTGCATATGTTAGAGATATAGGTTGAGGTGAGGTTACACTCAACAGCAGGAGAACTGTAGCCTAAAACTAGTAACAGAGAACATGCTGATCTTTTCAGTCTGTTATCATTATGTTTTTGATCTTCAATCTTCAGCCTTCCGTATCTAAAAAGACAATGCAAAATCAATACCTTTTGCACTTCAGGTTTTTTTGTTGGACATATAATCCAAAGTACCAATGCCTATGAGCACTGTCGTTTTTCACACCTGAGGATACAGGACCTTGAGCTGTCCTGGAACTTTCAAATTCTGTGAGGCCCCTGATATCTTGAACAGACACTGATCATGAAGTTATCCTTCCACGCAGCTGGTCCTCACTGGCCCACACAAACCACTTTCAGATAAGGACTCCATAATGGGGCCTTTTATTCCATCAACTGGCCTCCACTTTGTTTTATTTGAGCACAGCCACAGAATCTTTCTCAAAAGATCTGGTTTTATCATTTTTACCATAAAAAGTTTTTCATATATACCAAGAACCACACCCATGCCATTACTGTAACATTCCAACACCTTACAAAATTATTACATTAAAGAATAACCATAGAGCTTTTGATCTTAGCCATTCTGATTTGTGTAAACCAGTATCTCAGAGTCATTTTGATTTGCATTTCCCTGGTAGCTAAGGATGTTGAACATTTCCTTAAATGTATTTTGGCTGTTTGCAGTTCTTCTGTTAAGAAATCTCTGTTTAGATGTACCCTATTTTTAATTGGATTATTTGGTATTTTGATGTCTAGTTTCTTGAGTTCTTTTTTTTAATTTTTATTGAACTCTACAGTTTTCTCTGTTTCCATCTCTGCCTCTCCCCTTCCCCTTCAACTGTTTCCCAAGGTCCCCATGCTCCCAGTTTACTCAAAAGATCTTATCTTTTTATACTACCCATATAGATTAGATCTATGTATGTCTCTCTTAGGGTTCTCATTGTTGACTAGACTCTCTGGGATTGTGATTTGTGGGCTGGTTTTTCTTTGCTTTATCTTTAAAAAACACTTATGAGTGAGTATATGTGATAATTGTCTTTCTGGATCTGGGTTACCTCATTCAAAATGATGTTATTTAGCTCCATCCATTTGCCTGCAAAATTCAAGATGTCGTTATTTATTTCTGTTGTGTAGTACTCTAATGTGTAAATGTACCACATTTTTCTTAGCCATTCTTTGGTCGAGGGACATTTAGGTTGTTTCCAGGTTCTGGCTATGACAAACAATGCTGCTGTGAACATCGTTGAGCACATGTCCTTGTAGCACAATTGAGCATCCTTTGGATATATACCCAAAAGTGGCATTACTGGGTCTTGAGGAAGGTTATTTCCTTGAGTTCTTTATATATTTTGAAGATCAGTCTTCTGTCCGATGTGGGATTGGTGAAGATCTTTTCTCATTCTGTAGGCTGTGTTTTATGTTATTGGCTGTGTCTTTTGCCATATAGAGCTTCTCAGTTTTAGGAGGCCCTATGTATTATCGGTTTCTCTCAGTGTCTGTGTTACTGGTATTATATTTAGGAAGTGGTATCCTGTGCCTATGCATTTTAGGTTAATTTCCACTTTCTCTTCCGTCAGGTTCAGTGTACCTGAATTTATGTTGAGAACCTTGGTCCATTTGGACTTGAGCTTTGTTCATGGGGATAGATATGATTCTTATTGAGTTCTTCTACATGTCGACATCCAGTTTGCCAGCATCATTTGCTAAAGATGCCTTCTTTTTTCCATTGTATAATTTTAGCTTCTTTGTCAAAAATCAGATGTTCATAGGTGTGTGGGTTAATATCAGGGTCTTCAATTATATTCAATTGGTTCACTTGTCTGTTTTTGTGCACATACAAAGCTGCTTTCATTCCTATAGCTCTATATTAGAACTTGAAGAAAGGGATAGTGATGCCTCCCGAAGTTCCTTTATTGTACAGGATTGTTTTCGCTATCCATATGAAGTTGAATATTGTTCTTACAAGGTCTGTGTAGAATTGTGTTGTGATTTTGATGGGGATTGCATTGAATCTGTAGATTACTTTTGATAATATTGTCATTTTTATTATGTTGATCCTACTTATCTAAGAGAAGTCAAAGAGAGGGAGGACCAAAGAGGTCAAGACCGTGATGGGGATGCTCAGAGAAACAGATGATCTGAATTAGTGCGAGCTCACTGACTCTGAACTTGACAGCAATGAGAACCTACATAGGACTAAACTGGCTCTTTGAATGTGGGTGACATTTGTGAAGCTTGAGCATTTTGTCGTGGCAGTGGGACCAAGATATTTTTCCTAGTGCATGAACTGGCTTTTTGGGGGGATCATTCTCCATGAAGGGATACATCGCTCACCCTAGATTGAGGGGGAGGGCCTTGGTCCTGCCTCAAGTGATGTGACAGACTTTATTGACTCCCTTGGGAGAACTTACACACTCTGAGGAGTAGATGGGGGTTGGGGATACGTGGGGGAACTGGAGGAGAGGAAAGGGTGGGAACTTGGGTTGATATGTAAAATAAGAAAATATTGTTCTAAGAATAAACTAAAATCAGATAGCAACTGACTTGATACCTCAGTTTCTCCTTGTCTTGTATTTAAAAAATGAAGACTGTTATCTTATAGCTAATAGAGGTGAGGAGTGGTTTTCTTTTCTTTTTTTTTTTTTAAAGAGACTGCTATGGTAGACTAACAGAATTGGGCTAGCTTTTAATTGTAGGTCTCCATGTCAAAGCCAGCTAGTCATTTGTACTTCTTAAAACCTTTCTAAAACTTAGGATCTGCCTTTTGTTGCCTCTAAGTTTCCCAAGATAAATGGCCAGCAGCATCCAGTGCGCAATCACTTATCAACCCCCCATCTGCTTGTTGGCCTCTTTTTCAGAAGTTAGTTTCACTTCCAGTGAGACTTATATTACTTTTTGAAATAATGTTGCTTTTTCTGAATAGTAAAGTGATGATATCAAGGCCTATGACTCAGCATTTTCTTGCTGAAGGATTATGTTGACTTTTCTTTTCCATACACACCATTATAACCTTGATTATTATTATTATTATTATTCTATAGTCAATTCTAAAAGGAAAATATTACATTGAAAATTTAGTTTTCCCTACTAAACTGATATGCCTGGAATAGTTTAATTTTAAAATAAGCCTAATAAAAAAGTATATATGTGTAGAGACTAAAGGAGAGAAGACACAAAAAATATGAATTCAGAATAAATATTGAATTTAAAATAGTTAACGCTTTAAAAAATCCCCCAAATAGTAATTTACTGTACATTGAATTGGTAAATATATTAAAACCCTGAAGCCATATAAATTATTTTCATTGCCAATGCTTTTGGATGATTCATACTGTAACAAGTCACATTGAAGCAGATAATGTTTGAGCTGTTTTGCAAAAAGTATGATGGAGAGAAAAACACAAAATCATAATGATACATTCAAAGCAATTTTCACAGTGGAATCAACCTCACCTCCAGGTTGTGTCTCTTCAACTTTTAGCATGACTTCTGCTGAAAATAACTCTGCTGACGTCATTCCCTGGACAACTATTTGAGCACACTGGTCTGTCAGCTATCTTTTCAGTCTGAATGCCAATTAATGACAAGAAACCTCCCATTACAGTGAATGAGGGAAATGCATAAGGGAATTTGGTTGGGATAGTGAGGACATTTCACTGTTTTTAGGGCAGAGTTTGCAAAGTGCAATCCATTGAAAAGTAGCCAGGTTGGAAACAGGTCTTTCATGTTTATGGACAATGTCCTGTAGTTTCATTGATTCATATTAGAACTACAGTTTTTTTTTTTTTAAAAATCTGACAGTTTAAGCACAGAAAAGAAGAAATAAGACTGCAGAGTTAAGTCCTCTCTCATAAACTGTCTCACAGTAAGACTGTCTATCTGCAGGTTCAGTCAGAAGCCACAGAAAGTCTGTTATTTGGGGAAGTACACATTTTCCTCAGGATAACAAAATGTATTTCAAAGGATAGGAAGCTGATATGTCTCAGTGAAATATGCATGGCAAACCATTTTTTCAGTAAAATTAATATTTTATAAAACCAAACAGAAACTCCACATGGTAATTTTCCAAAAAGCACAAAACTGCTTTCATCTTCTAAATAGAAATCAAAATATGAACTTCATTACATTTCCACATACTTCTCACAAAAATGGCTTCAGTGTATGGATGGGAATGCACATGCTCTCTAGAGAAAATGAGTGTTTTTTCCATTGCAACCCGCAAGCTCAACTCATAATAAGAGACAACACACATTAATAGCTTTATCAAAAAAAAAGGAGAAAGAGCATTTAGAGATGCAAACCATCATTTTGAGGTTTTCCAGGTACCATAATGATAGTTTTTCTTACCACTGAATATTCATGACACCTCATAAAACTAATGATAAACATAAAAATTGATGTGAACGTTTGACTAATCTGCTCTTATTTGTTTGGAAGAGCTGTCGTAATTGCCTGGTTTGTAAATTAAACATCTGCTATGGGGATAAACAAAAACATAACTGAGCATATTCAAATAAATTTAATTCACTCTGCTTCCATAAATTTTATTATATGGGCTCATCAGTTTTATTACACCTGAGCATACCATCGCTGCTGTAGCAATATATTCTTAGATGTCCTGTTTGTAAGAATGAACGTTTCCTTTCTCTAGTAAAATGCAGATCTTACACTACTGGGTCATCTAGAGAGGAGCTGTCCATACTCCTCTGAGAAAAGTGACTCAGCATAATTGTTGAATATGACTTGCAATGCCACGTCCCAGTCCTTGGAAAGTTCCAGGAGGTCATTAAAATCATCTCTGCGATGCAGGAACACATGTCAAATGAAATAACAATCACTTTATTTTAGCAAAATGAATGTGTCTGGTGTTAGTCTTATTATTTTAGTTCCTTAAACATAACAATGAAACATACCATAGAACAATTAACCATATCAAGAGCCCCAGTGAAAGAAAACAACAAGTGGCCTTGATAAAGTGTGGGCATATGAAATTGGATATTACCATGTATAACATTTATTCTGTAGATAATTCCTAGAAGTGGTAGATACCTCATCACTTGTATTAGTTTGGGTTTTCTAGAGCAATTGAACTTACAAAATCAATCTCGCTTTATCTCCTATCTATCTATCTATCTATCTATCATCTATCTGTCTGTCTGTCTGTCTATCTATCTATCTATCTATCATCTATCTATCTATCTATCTATCTATCTATCTATCATCTATCTATCTATCTATCTATCTATCTATCTATCTATCTATCTATCTATCATCATCATCATCTATCTATCTATCTATCCATCTATCTGAAATTCTTTTTATATAATATATATTTATATATTGTATAGATTAGAAAGACTTATAGGTTGTCTTCCAGCTAATCAAAAAAAAAAAAAAAAGGCTGCCTTTTTACTGAAGATCTACTGTATGTTCAGTCCTTGAGGTCGGATGTCTCAGTTGGTCTTTAAATTACTCTGGAATCCAAAAGCAGTAGAGTCTAATCCAATGAAGGAAAAGGCTGACTTAAATGTTTGATGCAGTTTGAAGAAGTGAAGAAGTTTTTAGGTTGTAAGCATTGCATCTCCTGGACGAGAAAATGCACCTGAGAGCCCGAGATTCAGGCATGCTATCATAGGCCTTCAGAGTTCAGAGCTGGAGATAGGCCAAAAATGCTCAGGGAATTGCTCCAGCAATTCTTAGAGGGTGGCACTGAAAGTGTGATGGGAGAGAAACAAACAGAAGGGAGAATGCCCAGATGAGGCCCGCTGAGCCACAAAAGGGAAAATCAGAGTTAATGACCACCTCTAGGCAGCCCGAGTGTCCACGTGACAATGAATGACAATGAATGATAGAATACATCCTGAGAGATGAGGAACAAGTGCTTTAAGGCTTGCCTTCTGAGGGCCAGTCCCTGTTCAGCATTTTCTTTCCCTGTGACTGCAAATAATGTTCTTGGTTTATCTGTTGCTCAGGGTTTTGCCTCTTCAAAAAATCAAATGCTAAATTGCTGTTCTCCCTGTGAGGTTAAAATGTTATAAACCATGTCCATGGATTCTCCTCTTGTAGAAAGTGGCAATACATGTTGACCACTATTATTCAGGTTCTTATATAGACCAAATATTCTTGATTCTGAGAAAAATAAAATGTTAGTCTTTTGAATTTTGGGGGGTGGTCTGCCACCAGCTCCCAAATAAATAATACACTGAGGATTATTTTTGGTTATGAATGCCCAGTCTTTGCTTGGAATGTTTCTTGCTAGCTTTTTAAAAATTATCACGACTATCTTTTGCCTCTGACTTTTTCCTTTTCTTACTTATGTATATCTTTCACTGTTGCTCTGTGACTGGCTGGATGACTGGGTGACTGGCCCCTGATGTCCTCCTCTCCTTGTTCTATCTAGCTTGCTTGCTTGCTTCTTATCTTGCAGATTTCTCCTTCTATTTATATTTTCTGTCTGCCAGTCCGGCCTATCCTTGTAACTGCCTTGTTATTGTCCATTCAGCTCTTTATTCAGGCGATCATGTGTTTTAGACAGGCAAAGAATCACAGCTTCAGAGTTAAACAAATTCAGCATAAACAAAAATAATATACCTTAAAATAATGTTCCCTAATAATAGAATGCATTATAAATTCCCTAATTAGTCCCAAAAATGTATATTTAATATGCCAGTTAAGAAATTAGAGCTTCTCAGCCTACTATTCCAAAGTCCTTCCTCAAGTATGTTTTTCATTTGTCTAAATAACCATCATTTCTTAAGTGGTTTTGTAGTTTCTTTCTCAACTGTCATAAAGCAACTGATCTAGGGAAATGTCTACAAATACTTTACTTTTGTTTCTTTTTTTTTGATAGTTTTCAATTAATATGTGCAGACAGCACTTTGCACAATATATCCTCCTTCCCATTATCTGAAATCAGTTTCAGAAGCTTAACATTAAAACCATTTTCTTTGTTTATATTCTCTTTTATTATGTGTGTTTATGTATGCGTGTATGCACACACACGTACACGCAGGTGTGCAGATACTCATAAAGAACAGAGAAGACAACAGATCCTCTGGAGGTTGAGTTACAAGCCATGGAGAGCTATGAGGTATGGATATTAGGAATTAAACTCCAGTCATCTGTCATTGAAAATATAGAAACTATTCGTAACCATCCAGCTATCTCTCCAGACCAAGACCCTCTCCAAGCCAGGCATAATAAAACATTCTCATAAACTTAATATGCAGAAAACAGAAATATGAGGATCACCATGAGCAAGGACAGCTGGGATATATGGTGAGACTTTTTCCCCCCAAAACAACAACAACAAAATACTCCAAAATCCTTTTTCAATCTTCCTTGCTATAAGGTGGCACCAAGGGATTAATGATTTGGCTAATAAATTGCATGAAAAATGCTATATAAAAGTCGATAATCATGTTTCTGATTTTTTTTTTTACTGTTTGTCTCCTTTTATCTTTTTTCTTACTGGAGATATTGATAAAAAGCCTGCAGTGAAGCAAACAAATTGGAGAATAATATAAAAATCATAGGAATAATAAGAAAGATGCTTGCTTGCACTTCTGACCACAAGCCACCACTTAGCCAAAGTATTGTTCACCTTCGTTCTTTCATGTGACTGAGAAATAAGTTTATGTACTTTCTAAACTGATCAATTCCTACATTTTAATTTCATCCATTTCTATTAATCTGTTTATCACCAGGTGGCTTACCAGGAAAAGTACTGGTGTCTGTCTCTGGTGGGATACATGGCTTCTCTCTGACTTTGCCCTTCTTTCTCCCAGAATTCAGGACTTATATGAGTTGTTATAAATAAGGAAAGTCAGGACATAATAGCGCATGATGTAAAGTGCCAGAAGAAAACACATATACATGTATACATACATATTCCTATGTGTGCATGCTTGAATCCAGTTCCTACATTTTTTAAACTGTAAGCACTTATCTCCAGTCTCATATAATGTTAATAATTTTATAAGGTTTTATTTCTGTATTAAATAATATATGTTTAAAATATGCAAAAAATTTTTTACTCTAAGAGATACAATTAAACATTTTGACAATTGAGCAAATATAGTTATATAAATCTAATAATAGTAAGGGTATTTCTTTTTAGTTGCTAAGTTCTTAGTGTAGAGGCATATAGTATGCATTCATGTATCTCTTGAGCAAATGAGTCTGTCCATATATAAACAGAGTAAAATTTATATTCATGTATTGACGGCTAATTTGAGGAAACACAGAAAGAGCATTAAGGATGCTAATCTTTCAACGAATGTTCCTCTGTGGCATGGTAGGCTTCTGTATATGTGTTACCTTTATTGGTTAATGAATAATAAAAACTGTTTTGGCCTATAGCAAGGGAGAACTTAGCTAGGTGGGGAAAACTAAACTGAATGCTGGGAGAAAGAAGGCAGAGTCAGTGAGATGCCATGTAGCCCCTCCAGAGACAGATGCTGGAACTTTACCCAGTAAGCCACAGTCTCTTATCAATATACAGATTGATAGAAATGGGTGAAATTAAGATGTAAGTGTGAGCTGGAAATATGTATAAGCAAGTAGGCCAAGCAGTGTTACAATCAATACAGTTTCTGTGTTATTGTTTCTGGGCTGAGCAGCTGGGAACAAATAAGCGGCCTCTCACCACACCTATAACGATGACAGGTCTCCTAGGACATTTCAGCTCCAGCAGTGCTTCCGAGAATCAACTGTATCAGGAAGGCAAATTTCTGGAGTTCTTTTGTTCTATTAAAAGTTAATTCAGAGCCGGGCGGTGGTGGCGCACGCCTTTAATCCCAGCACTCTGGAGGCAGAGGCAGGCGGATCTCTGTGAGTTCGAGACCAGCCTGGTCTACAAGAGCTAGTTCCAGGACAGGCTCCAAAGCCACAGAGAAACCCTGTCTCGAAAAACCAAAAAAAAAAAAAAAAAAAAAAAATTAATTCAGTTATTCAAAGCACTTTGTTTACTCAAAACATTACAGAATGGTGGTTGGAATTGCGATATATTCTCAATATATTTTTGTGAGTACTTGGTGAAAGACTCTAAACACCAAGTGTTTGAGTATTTTCGGTATATTATTTGTGTTTTTATAAATAAAGCTTGCCCGAGGACTAGAGGGCAGAACAGTCGTACTAGTCAGCCATACAGGCCAGGGGGCAGTGCACACATTTAATCCCAGGACTCTGGAGACTGAGATAGAAAGATCTCTGTGAGTCAAGGCTACCGTGGGCTACACAAGATTGAATATGTTTACAGAAACGTTATCCCAACACTTGGAATCAAATGCTTTTAATCCTTATATTAGTTTTGTAGAGACAGGAGGGATATGGCTGTGTGGAAAAAGAAATATAAAAGGGAGGAGACAGGAACTGGAGTGTGGAGTTTGAGGATCACTGGAGATAGGATCTCACCCTTTTAGGCCTGAAGATTTGTAGAGGTAAAAGGTCTCTCTAGTGATTGGTTGTTTTGCTTTTCTGATCTTCAGGTTGAACCCCAATATACGTATATATATAATCTCTCTCTCTCTCTCTCTCTCTCTCTCTCTCTCTCTCACACACACACACACACACACACATATATATATATATATATGTGTGTGTGTGTGTGTGTATTTAAAATCTGATGTCATTGGCAGTTTGAGAAGGTCAGTTTTATGTTTAGTGTTCTGATCATTGATCCCCTCAAAAAGGCAACCTGGAGTCGGCAAAAACATCTTCAGGAGACTTTAACTAGTGTCTTTTTGATATCCAACTCTGTACAGACACCCCACTCAGAATAGCTAGATTTAAAACTGAAAGAGATTCTATTCTACATTAAGCTGTATAACCACAAAATGAGTCAAATAATTTTTAGTACTGCTGTTAGTTTCTAGAAAAAAAACAAGTACACTTCCAGTTGCTACTACACCCAAGCTCAAAATATAATATTTAATATAATTTGATGGAAAGAACGAATGAAGTCTTAAATGAATGTATGTTCTTGATATATATGTTCACAGCCTTGTCAAGGATACCAGTGCCTGAAACTTATAAGGATGGCAAGACCATTCCCTAGGCTGACTCAGGGAAATTAGCAAAGCCTTCCTCTGGTCTGAGTATGAGTATTGACAGGGTGTATAGAAAGCACAAACCACAGACTTCTCCTGGATGTTTACAACCTGAGTTGTTGCATAAAAAGATCTCCAATCAAGAGTAGCTATTCCTGCTTTCAATCTATCTACACAGTATACTGAGAAGCACTTTAGGGAACATCAAAGGAATTTGTGCAGACACCGGACATTACTCAGTTAGTTTATGCTAAAAAACTGTCCTCTTAAAATGTTTAAAAACATTGATTTCCATCAGACCAGAGCACACGTTATTACAAGTGTGTGTAGACATGTGTGTTTGCTATCTAATAGTATAGTAAAGACAGTTTTTGACTTAAAGGAGAGAAATTTATAACAATCTCAGCAAACTCATCTTTTGAACAGTATTGACATTTGCTGTCAAGCCAAGTCAACATGATTTAGGATATTTGTTTCTGGGAAGTATGCATACTTAAGAGTAATTTTTTCTCTCTCTCTCTCTTATCTAGCTAGCCTTGTAATGAATGATTTAATCATTAGGAATACCATTTAAGTCTTTTAGTTGTATTTTTCTGAATGTTTTCATGGTTCTATACCAAAATCATTGTAGAGCAGCCTTTTCAATGGCAACATAAATACATAAAAATGTCCTTCCAATACTTTTTACTTGCAAGTTGAAAGCTGAGATACATCAAAAATCGAAAGAATTTCTATTCTATGACAGGAAATAAGACATTACCCAGTTTTGTGCTTTATAATTTAACACCTTACACATGAATAAAATGAAGTGTCTTAAACCTGAAGGCTATTTATGCTAAAGTAAAAGCAACTAAAGCATAAACCAAGCATGAATTTTATAAGAATGTTCATATGGTCATCCCTTTTCTAAAGAAATGGCTTTGGATAAAATACACTGGGGAAGTAAGAATTTTTATCAAAGCAGCAAATCCTCAAGGTCAGCCAATCACAACCTCTTTACTTCCTGTCATCATTACCACCTTCAGGACCTCTCGGTGCAGACTAGCGCAGAAGTATTACAGTTGCTGCTGCCTCCACTTCCAATCTTGCACTGTCTTTTCCTTCCAGGTTATCCACATGCAGAACCCCTACCATTCCTCCTTTAATCACAGCAACAACCACAGATGTAGTAGGAAAAAATACCATTGTTGCTTCTTCCACACATTTCTATTTCAGCACGTAATCTTTAGTTTTTCCAAATTATAAAATGTTTTTGTTGTTGTGGCTATGGTTTATGAATTAAATCCTGTTTTTATTTATATTTTTAAAAGTATTTTATTTGGAGGATTACTTTGCCTGCATATATTAATGTATAACCCAATTCATACATGGTGTCTGTAGTGTTAAAAGAAGATGTCTGGTCCCCTGGGACTAGAGTTACAGATAGTTAGGAGCTATCAATTGGGTACTGATAATCGAACTTGGGTCTTCTGCAAGTGCAACAATTATTCTTAGCTTCTGCTCTAACTCTCCAGCACTAGATTTTGATTGAAGGGTGGGGATGCTTATCCACGAGCTGAGGCTACCTTATCAATGAGATGATGTCACCTTCTCTCTAATTAAACCTACTTTGAGTCAGATACCTAAAATGATGTCTGAACTTAATCATATGTTAACTGTGTTAGAAATTAACCTCCTCAGTAATAAAATGTGACTAGGTCTCAGATGTTAGAGTTGATTTTAGAATTTAAAAACTTAATAAATTTAAATATTAATAAAAGAAATATTTAACAGAAACTATCACCATAAAATCAAATATATATTTCTGTGTTTGTTGGAGAAAACAAATTCTGTGTTTTTTGGAGAAAACAAATTCAGTAACAAAGGTCAATGCAAGACCCTGTTTTATAAAACCGAGAGATGCGCGGACTACAAAGATGGTTCCGTGCTTAAAAGTGCATGATGCTCTTGCTGAGGATTGTGGCTCAATCCTCATCACCCACACTAGGTAGCTCACAGACACCTGCGACTACAACTTCACATGGAACCTCTGGCCTCCTGGGGCACTTATTTGTGTGAACATACTCCCTCACAGACATATAATTTAAAAATAACATAAAAAATTGAAGAGTTTGTTTTTAAAGTTCGATAATATAAGCTTACAGGGTAATGATATAATCAAAACAGGAGTCCTCTGTGTGTGTGTGTGTACATATTTATGTGTGTCATACCCCACCACACACGCAGACTGTTGACTAGTATAGAATTCAGAAATGCATTCAAAGTGATTTTAATTTTCTTATTTTTTAAAGATTTATTTATTTGTTATGTATACAACATTCTGCCTCGATGTATGCCCGAACACCAGAGGAGGGTGCCAGATCTCAGTACAGATCGTTGTGAGCCACCATGTGGTTGCTGGGAATTGAACTCAGGATCTCTGGAAGAGGAGCCAGTGCTCTTAATCTCTGAGCCATCTCTCCAACCCCTATTTTAATTTTCTAATTCCACATGAGGGTAATAAAATTAATTATATTTAAAAATCAAGCTCTTCCATGAATATGGAAGAGATAAAAATGGGGAGTTCGAAAAGTTCATGTTATAAGGGAGCCTTACTTAAAAGCTGTACCCATGTGAGGTTACTGTGTGTAGTGAAGAAGAAGCACAAATACTCTACAATGCACAGGACTAAATTAGAACAGGAAGTTAGCTTTCTTTTTAAAATACATTTGAGTTTTATGGGTATCTGTATTTAACTGACTAAAAACCACATTCTAAGCTAAGTTTTTCTTTTGATTGTAGGATTAATGCATGGAAACAGTACAGTGGAGACATGGTGTCCTATCTAGAATGGAGAAGAGGAAGAAAATAGTACTAGCTATTGTGTAGTAAGGGGAGCCCCAGGAGGAAAGATTATAGAAGTCCTAGGAGCAACTGAGGAAAATGTTGCCTGGGCTACAGAGTTTATCCTGAGAAAAGAGAAGAGACTCAGATTTCTTTTCATTTTTATGTGTTTCAGAATGTATTAGGCCAAATATGAAAGACTGTATAAAAGAATTTTAGGGTTAGATATTTTAAAAGAAATCAAATTACCCAATAGAAAGAAAGAAAGAAAGAAAGAAAGAAAGAAAGAAAGAAAGAAAGAAAAAAAGAAAGAAGACACAAGAAAGAAATCTAAGCTCTGGGTCCTGTCACACCAGGGAAAGTCTCCTACACTTACTAACACAATATCAAATACACAGATAAAAAGATCACTTATATGATTCACAGATAATTGCTTACCACATTGCTTTTGTAGGTGAGAGATATACTACAGGTAATATGTTTGAAAGACATCTTCTTATTTTCATTCTTCACAGACTAGGGGTTATTAGACTAGTGTGAGCATATTCAAAAGCATTTATATTTTATTTTTATTTTTTGAGAATTATAATTGCCACATTTCTTACTTCTCTTTCCTCCCTCCAAATTTCTCATATCCACTCTCCTTCAAATTTGTTTCCTCTTTTCTTCACTAATTGTTATTGTACTCCTCTAAGAATTTGTCAACAGAAACCTATATGTTCTTAATTATAAACCTACTCATTTTGCATAATAACACATGTATGTATAATTTTCTGGGCTGTCCTTTAGTCACTAGACAACCAATCAATTTTTATCTTCGCTGAGAAGGACCACCTCTTCCACTCCTAGATTTCCTGAGTTGCCTGAAGTTCTTTGTATCAGGTTGAGGTTTCAAAAGGTTTCCACTATCATGTTGGGCATGTTGTTGTTGGTGTTCTTGTTCAGTTTATGTTTGGACAGTATTGGTAAGACTTCATGGGTGTGGCCTCTTACCAGGACACACAGTCTCACAACAAAATCCCTGATTCCCTGGTTCTTACAAATGTTCTGCCCCCTTCCCTTTCTGTGAGCATTTGAGCTTTATTTAGTCCTCACTGTGAACGAAAGACATTTCTTCTGCGGCACTTCCATCCTTTCAGTCTTTGGCAAGCAGCTGCATGTGAGCTCTGACAGAATTCAGACAGTAGTTGAAAGGGCCTATCTAATGCCAAACTGTACCTCTGTCTTCTTAGAGAAGTTCCTATGGTGATAACATGAGATGCTGTATAAACCCATTTGGAACAATCTTTGTATAAAGTTTATATCTCATACTGGAATATTTTGCAGTTCAATGGAAGTCTGGAGATAGGAGACTCCTGGGCTTGTCTAGTTTTCTTTCCATCGATGTGGTCATTTGTAAGCTTTCTATACTTTATCAGAAGTTTGGCTCAACATTAAACAGGGTGGCAATAAATATTAAACAACTTTAAACAATCCTGGGTGTCAGCCTGATTATCATTACAACCACCTAAATCAGCCTCTCATTCTCCTTCTCTAATTCTCTCTTTACTCCTTTTTCCTGGAATTACATTCCCAAAGAATACAACACCACAGAAACCCTTACTCTGCATTGTTGTCTCTGAGAAATATTTAATCTATTCATTACTGAATTTATACAAAGAAGAAGGAGAGTGTGGAAGAGTGGAGGAGAAGGAAGAGAAGGAGGAAGGGAAAGGAATGGAAGGGAAGGGAAGGGAAGAGAAGGGAATGGAAGGGAAGGGAAACAAAAGAAAGGAAAAGAAGGACAGGAAAGAAAGGAAAGGAAAGGAAAGGAAAGGAAAGGAAAGGAAAGGAAAGGAAAGGAAAGGAAAGGAAAGGAAAGGAAATAATCAAGCATGGCTTGGGCATTGTATTGCTGGCTGTTCCAATATTTCTTTAGACTCCACAGGAAGTGTGCTGTGGAGAAACAGAGGATCAGGGAGTTTGCTGTGAGATTGTGTCTCTTGGTTCCACCTATATGCATATACAGTCTGAAGCTATATTCTACTGTTACCTGAAAATCTTATGAATGGAGAAACCACAGAAACAGGGACATAGATGTTCTCTCACCATGGTCAATATAGTTATATATGTCACAAAATCTAACATTTTAATACTGATGGATGTTAAATATGTATTCTTCTAAAAGTTCAGTATTTCTTCTCTTAAATTACAGCAATTTGTCATTTCTTCGCCATATAAATGTCATAGATACCTGATAGGCACAGCCGAACAAAATATATTTTGTCAGAAGATTGGAAATAATCCCTGTAAACTATGTTTTCAGGAACCATGTATTATGAGTCATGCCACAATACCCTTTTAATTCAGATAGGAGATGCTTGACCCTTCAGAACCAGGAAATATTTGATTGAACAACTTCAGATGTGAGAAACAAAAACAAATTTTAAACTAAAATTGACTATGATATTTACCTGCATTCAAATGTCCCTGATGCGAGAGAAGCCTTCGGAGCAGACATGGGATATAAAAAGAAGCCTGCTGCTCACTCAGACAATATTTTTGCCCAAGTGATCAAGAAATGCTAATGATATCTGTGGTGAAAATTGAGTTTGTGGACTGTTTTTATTAATCTTGGTATAAACTCACAATAAAAATCCATTAGGTAGGCCAGGTATTCAATGAAAATAAATTGTTTATTGGCAGATTAGTTCAGTTACAGTCATTGTTACACAGCATCTAATAAAAAGAGGAAAATATGCTGTGCTGTTATGCACATATGTTAACACTTGGTCCCCAGTTGCTGATGTTTTGTGGTAAGTTGTAAATCTTTTTTTAATTAATTAATTAATTAATTGTGTATACAATATTCTGTGTGTGTGTGTGTGTGTATGTGTGTGTGTGTGTGTGTGTGTGTGTGTGTCTGCAGGCCAGAAGAGGGCACCAAACCTCATTACAGATAGTTGTGAGCCACCATGTGGTTGCTGGGAATTGAACTCAGGACCTCTGGAAGAGCAGGCAATGCTCTTAACCACTGAGCCATCTCTCCAGCCCCAAGTTGCAGATCGTTTAAGAGGTGGAGCTTTGCTGGAGAATGTGGGTCACTGAGAGTGGTTCTTGAGGCTTTAGAGCTTGGCCCATTTCTGTTGAGTTTCTGCTTCCTGATTATAGTTGCAATATGAGAAGACAGAGGCTTCTGTTCCTGCCAATATGTTGTTCCTGCCTAGATACATTTCTTTCCTGTCACAATACATTGCAACCTTCTGTGAATATAAGTCAAAATAAACTGTCTCTCTTAAGATTTTTTTTAAAAATGTATTTTAGTACAGCAACATAAAAGTAAGACAAAATGGAAGAAAATAATCATAATAGACATGAAGAGTTCATAGGACATAATAAACAGTTTATCTTGATTAGAATATGGAAAACACCATGAATACCATAGATAAAAAACTATGAAAAAGGATATACAGCCAGAAGCTATATTTTTGGGTTACATATGAATATAGAAATCATGACAACAGAAATGTAGCTGTCTTCTCCACATGTTCAGTACAGTTACATCTGTCACAAGGTGGCTGCTAAACATATATTCCTCAAGAAATGCCAGAAGTGGAGTATTTCTGCTCTAAATGACAGTGATTTGTCATTTCTTCACGGTATACATCTCCTGGATATCTGATAGACACAGCCTAGCAAGATGAAATTTAAAAGATAAGTACAGTAAGATAACCATCTTCTAACTCTGACACTGCATTTCTGATGATGCCTGAAGTTGTGGAAATTATGAACATCTCACTGTCAATTCACCCATTTTCATTAAAAGGCTATTATACCCTTGGGACTCTACATATATACTACTTCTCTTTGAGAGGAGACTATGAACAAATCATAGAATCCATTGGCTGGAACTTCAATAGCTACTTTACAATATTTCTTATTGTCTTAGTTCTTGAAAATGTCTGACATCAATGTAAGAATGTAAAATTATTTGAATATAAATAATTAAATGATTCATTACCAAGAAATTGGAACAGGAAAATTTTTCAGTATTGATCAGATATGCATACTTTATTACATAAATAAATTGTCTCATCAAAAATAGTTTAGTGTACATTAAAGGACCATTTATCAATTATGTAGTCAGTATTCTAGAAAAGCCTTAAAAATAACTCATAAAAAGTCAGGATTTAATTACTGATGAATTTTTGAAACTTTTAATTAGCACAGAAGATTTATCTGGCTAGGATACAGTTTATTACAAAGTTAATTGAGGAATCATTTCAATTAATAAGCATTTTATATTTTGTGTGTAGTAAGGATTACATGATAATAAACATTTGTCAATATGTTTCAAATTGGACATTAAATAATAATATTGCAGAAGCTTTTATATTTAAAAATATAGCCAAAGACAATAAACTTAATACATAAGAAGTTAGTCATCATATTAAGCAACAACTGGTCAACGTGTATCATTTAATTTTATTTGTGAGTAAATATTGATTTCAAATCAGCTACTTAATTTGAAAATACAGCAAATTTCACGTTCTGACTTTTACTGAAGCACATTTTATTTTCATCTTAAGGGGGCAACTATCAAATAGTACCTAGAAAAAGAGAAGGGATCCAAATACAGTGGTATATTTTCTGTTAATAAACCACCACAAACTGGTATAAATATAGGCCTAAGAAATCAACCCATGCAGCCGAGGAAAAGAAAGAGAGCAATGATGCAGAAACGTCATAAAGGGCCGTGTTTAGCCATGTCATTAAAGTCAGCATATACTGCAGCAGGCTGAGTGGAATGCTCTTCCTCATTATTCTCTTGTTCCTTTCTGGGTTAACGTGATAACATGGTTTTAAATTCTGAGCTAATTAGATACTTCAGGGTATTAACCTTTTTCTCTATCATTTTTTGCAACTTAATATCTACTAGAATTTTTACTTTCATAAATAGTTTATTTGAACATTAGAAACAAATCAGTAACCTGTAAGTATAATGGTTTGTAGCCTGAAGCTTGATTCTATTTACTCATTAATTATTTTTCGGGGAAGTGGATATTTATGAACCAAATTTTGTGCATAAAATCAGTAGGTGATGGTCTGCATGAAAAAAGAAATGCAGACAGGCATTTATTTTCATGCACAATTTCCATGTATGGAAAGTAGAGCAGGAAGAGCAAACCAGATAGCCCTAGGACAACTGAGATAAATTCCTAGACACCTATTCAAGGCAAGTGTTAAAAGGTCAATAAAAGCTAATAACTTTATAGTTTATTGTATCAAAACAAAATGAGGCTTGGTCTTGATTTTGATAGTATAGTACTAAAGGACTTAATTATTGTGATTTCTTCTTTTAATTGTCCAAGGACAATTAAGAAAATAAGTTTATTTAAGATAGTTTCTATACCCAGCCATGTCTGATCATAACTGGCAAAAGTCATGAAGCTAGCACAGTTGCTTGATAAAGACTCAGCAAAGGTGTGCTGAATGATGGCCACTGTGCCTCTTTCAGCTTTGATCTCCACATTGTGCATGTTGGGGGGGGGTTACTATTTGTCTAATGTGAGGATATTGGATTGATGGGAAATTTCTTATAAATCATTTATGCCTTTTCTCAGCAGTGGTGCTTCCAAGCTTTCCCAGGAAAGTCCTTAAAATGCAACCCCTCCCAATTTTAGGGAGATCTTTTATCTACTTAAATGTCTTGCTTATGCTTTTAGGTTATGACACACATAAAAGAATATGAGATTTCTTCATGAGACTCTGAGATATTTTTTAACCATCTGCCCCTGTACTTACTCAGGTAGCAGATTATCAGAACATAGTATACAGAGTATAAGCTTCTTCCTCCTCTACACTCAGGCAACTACGTGGCAGGTACTGCAGCAAAGATACCTTGACTAGAGCTACCTCTGCCCTACACAGGGGCTTATACTGATGGAAAAAGAATGGTGTGGAAAGATTATAAAATAATGAGGTGTCAGGACCTCTATTTATTAGAAAAGTAAGCTCGTGCAAGGTTATTGTGGTGTATTGTGACAAATGAAAAAAGAATGCCAGACTTAGACATACAAATAAATTCTACAAAGGTATAAAATATAAATATTATATTATGTCAGAAATTGAATAATAAGTGTAGCAGCTTTAGCCTGAGGATTTTTGTTTGACACTCTGTCCATTAAGAGTTAATAATAATACACTGCTCGGGACATGGCAATCTGCCTGATTGGTTGGAGATTTTCTTTCTCTCTAATATCCTTGAAGTCACAAGAGCATACAGCCAGAGAAGGAGCTGTTATATGCATCTCAAGTCTTAAATCTGGGTTATAGTGTTACTGAATAAAAATGATGGTAAAAGATGACTCTGTTCTGTCATGGTTTATCAATGATGACTAACAGACAGCAAGAGGAGTAAAACACATGTCTGAAAACAAAAATTATATGATCTATGATTTTGAACAACTTGACTATATTCCTGATTACTGAATAAATAAAGAAACACTCTGACTGCTCATCAGTTAGGTGGCAATATTTTTTGGTACTATCAATGGCCTGACTCACTCCTTTTCTAGCAAACTTTTTATCTTCTCTCTGGGACCTGGATATTACCAGGACTAGCCCTAGCCAAAATACAACTTCCAATTTATAATATTTGTTTCTATTCATTTAAACTGAAAAGACATTTTCACAGGGCTGTGGATCCTTTATGGTCAAAATAGTAATAGTAATTATAATAATACCACCACCACTGAAGTCATTGTACTTATCTTCTGAAGGCACTGTTAGATGCAATATATTACTCAGAACAAAATAGATTTTTATGCATGAAATATTCCTTTGTTAGATGCTTTCCCATGGAAATTATGCCCAAAAGTACTCTGTGGCACCAAAATTATCACTTTAGTCCAAAATTATTTTATTTATTTCACATGAGTGACACAAATGACAGTTAACAAATATAAAAAGAGATCCAAGTATTCTGATTAATATTATATTGAATAGACTAATTCACCAGAAAGGAAGGCAAAATGGTGGTAATTTAGAAGCACATAAGCCAGGTGCCGCTGTCCATAGGAGCAATTCTGGCACTCAATGCTCCATCACAGAATGATTGCCAGCTCAGTACCAACCTGTGCTATATTATTAGTTCCAGACTTGCCTGGAATGCACAACAGAAACTATCTCAATAAATACATAAGTAAATAAATGAATGAATAAATAAGCATGATATGTTTATAATGACTTATAGGCTGATTGCTAAATTTGTCTTGTTATAATGGAATTCTACCAGAGAAATTAGTACTCAATAGATTTTTGTTTGTTTGTTTTTTCAAGGTCTTTTTTCCCTTTCAATTTATTTATTTATTTTCATTTTTAATTGTTTTTATTGAGCTATATATTTATCTCTGTTTGTCTCTTTTCCTCTTCCCTCTCCTTCTACCTTCTCCCATGGTCCCATGCTAAAAATTTACTCAGGAGATCTTGTCTTTTCTCATGTAGATTAGATCCATGTATGTGTCTCTTAGGGTCCTATTTGTTGTCTAGGTTCTCTAAGATTGTAAATTATAGGCTGGCTTTTCTTTGCTTATGTCAAAAAGCCACTTATGAGTGAGTATATATAATATTTGTCTTTCTCAGTCTGGGTCACCTCACTCAATATGATGTTATTTAGATTCATCCATTTGCCCGCAAATTTCAAGATTTCTTTTTTTTTTTTTCTTTTTTTTTTTTTTTTTTTTTTTTTTTGCTGTGTAGTACTTATCTGTGCAAATATACCATGTTTTCCTTATCCATTCTTTGGTTGAGGGGTATTTAGGTTGTTTCCAGGTTCCAGCTATGAACATACTTGAACATATATACTTGTGGTACAATTGAGCATTCTTTGGGTATATGCCCAAAAGTGGTATGACTGGGTCTTGAGGTAGGTTTTTTCCTAATTTTCTGAGAAATCACCATACTAATATCCAAAGTGGCTGTACCAGTTTGCACTCCCAACAGCCATGGAGGTGTGTGTGTTCCCTTTACCCCATATTCTCTTCACCATAAGTTGTTAGCAGAGTTTTTGATCTTGGTCATTCTTACAGGTATAAGATGGGATCTCAGAATTGTTTTGATTTGCATTTCTCTGATGGCTAAGAATGTTGAATATTTCCTTAAGTGTCTTTCAGCCATTTTAGATTCCTCTGTTGAGTGTTCTCTGTTTAGGTCTGTACCCTATTTTTTATTGGATTATTTGTTCTTTTGATGACCAATTTCTTGAGTTCTTTATATAGTTTGGAGATCAATGCTATGTCCGATGTGGGGGTTAGTGAAGATGTTTTTCCATTCTTTAGCCTGCAATATTGTCTGGTTGGCCATGTTTTTTTGTTTTATAAAAGCTTCCTAGTTTCAGCCATTTATTAATTGTTTCTCTCAGTGTCTGTGCTGCTGGAGTTATATTTAGTAAGTGGTCTCCTGGGCCAATATGTTCAAGTGTACTTCCCACTTTCTCTTCTATGAGGTTCACTGTAGTTGGTTTATGTTGATGTCTTTGATCCATGTGGATTTGAGTTCTGTGCATGGTAATAGATATAGATCTATTTTCATTCTTATACATGTTGATATCCAGTTATGCCAGTATCATTTGTTGAATATGCTTTTTTTTCCATTTTATATTTTTTGAATCTTTGTCAAAAATCACATGTTTTAGGTGTGTAGATTGATATCTGGATCTTCGATTTGTTTCCATTGGTCCTCCTATCTGCTTTTATGCTAATACCAGGCTTTTTTTTCAATTATTCTTTTTTTTCTCATTTTTTATTAAAGATTTCCATCTCCTCCCCTCCTCCACCTCCTTCCCTCCCCTCCCTTCTGCCCATACCCCCACTCCACCCCTCTCCAAGACAAAGAGCCATCAGGGTTCCCTTCACTATGTTAAGTCCAAGGTCCTCCCAGCTCCCCCTAAGTCCAGGATGGTGAGCAACCAAACTGACAAGGCTCACAGTGAGCCCGTCCATGCTGTAGAGTTCAGGTTCATTGCCATTGTCCTTGGTTTCTCAGTCCTCCTCCACCGTCAGCCACATTCAGAGAGTCCGGTTTGGTCCCCTGTTCCATCAGTCCCATTCCAACTGGACTTGGTGGTCTCCCGTTAGATCTGTCCCACCATCTCAATGGGTACACGCACTCCTCATGGTCCTGACTTCCTTGCTCATGATCTCCCTCCTTTTGCTCCTCATCGGGACCTTGAGAGCTCAGTCCGGTGCTCCTATGTGGGGCTCTGTCATTTTCTTCATCCAATGCCAGGTGAAGGTTCTATGGTAATATGCAAGATATTCATGAGTATGGCAATAGGATCTGTACATTTCTGGCACCCTCTCCTTAGCTGTCTAAGGACCTAGCTGGGGGCGTCTTCCTGGTTACCTGGGAACCCCTCTAGAGTCAAGTCTCTGTCAACCCTAGAATGGCTCCCTTAACTAAGATATATAATTCCTTGTTCCCATATCCACTTTTCCTATATCCCAACCATCCTATTCCCCCAAGCTCTTCTCATCCTCCACTTCACACTTTTCTCTCCCCATACCCCCCTCCCCCCATCTCACCCCCCCCCCCATGTTCCCATTTTTTGTCTGGCAATCTTGTCTACTTCCAGTATCCAGGAAGCTAACTATATGTTTTTCTTTGGGTTCACCTTCTTATATAGCTTCTCTAGGATTTTTTATGAATTATAGGCTCGATGTCCTTTATTTATGGCTAGAAACCAATTATGAGTGAGTACATGCTAATGAACAGAATTAAAAAATGGGGCACTGAACTGAACAGAGAATTCTCAACAGAAGAAGTTCGAATGGCCAAAAGACACTTAAGGGCATGCTCAACCTCCTTAGCAATCAGGGAAATGCAAATCAAAACAACGTTGAGATACCATCTTACACCTGTCAGAATGGCTAAAATCAAAAACACCAATGATAGCCTTTGCTGGAGAGGAAGTGGTGTAAGGGGTACACTCATCCATTGCTAGTGGGAATGCAAACTTGTGCAACCACTTTGGAAAGCAGTGTGGAGGTTTCTCAGGAAATTTGGGATCAACCTACCCCAGGACCCAGCAATCCCACTCTTGGGAATTTACCCAAGAGATGTCCAATCATATTACAAAAGCATTTGTTCAACTATGTTTATAACAGCATTATTTGTAATAGCCAGAACCTGGAAACAACCTAGATGCCCTTCAGTGGAAGAATGGATGAAGAAAGTGTGGAATATATACATATTAGAGTACTACTCGGCGGTAAAAAACAATGACATCTTGAATTTTGCATGCAAATGGATGCAAATAGAAAACACCATCCTGAGTGAGGTAACCCAGGCGCAAAAAGATAATACCAGGCTTTTTTCAACACTGTAGCTCTGTAGTTGAGTTTGAAGTCAGGATTTGTGATGCTTCCAGAAGTTCCTCTATTGTACAGGATTGTTTTGGCTATCCTGAGTTCTTTGATTTTTTTCATTTGATGTTGAGTATTGTTCTTATAAGGTCTGTGAAAATTTTTTTTCTGGGATTTTGTTGGGCATTGCATTGAATCTGTAGATTGCTTTTGGTATGATTGCCATTTTTAGTATGTTAATACTATCTACCCAAAAGCATGGAAGATCTTTCCATTTTCTGGCATCCTCTTCAATTCTTTTTTTTTTCTTTTTTTGGTTTTTTGAGACAGGGTTTCTCTGCAGCTTTTTTAGATCCTGTCCTGGAACTAGCTCTTGTAGACCAGGCTGGCCTCGAACTCACAGAGTTCCACCTACCTCTGCCTCCCGAGTGCTGAATTAAAGGCATGTGCCACCACCTCCCGGCTTTCATCCTCTTCAATTCTTTCTTCAAGGATTTAAATTTTTGTCAAATAAAGTCTTTCTTCCTTTTGTTTTTTAGAATTACTCCAAGATATTTTAAGTTAATTGTGGCTACTGAAAGGGTTTTGTTTCTGATTTATTTCTCAGCTTTATTTTGTACACTGCAAACTTCAGGCTTGAATGCCCAATGTGTGAGTCAATCCTTAATACCTTCTTAGAAGTGGATATGTAAGTTAAGTAAGAATGTTGAATAATAATACATTAACATATAGAAAATAGGTAGGGACATGAATAAATTAATGAATACAGAATCTTGAATGGCATAAAATAACTTTATTTTTGTTTTAAAAGGATTAAATCATAGAATGGATGTATTAGTGGAATGTGTATTAAGAAAAAGAAGAGGGATAATAGACAGAAGAATAACCTCCAGTATCTAATCCCCAAGTTGCTGAGATAGTCAGTTAAATTTAAACATAAGGCTGCATCTTTTTTCATATCTAGCCCTCATGATTTTTTCATAAAATTTATGAAAGTAGAAGTGGGACTCAGTGGGGAAGAAATGAACTTGTAGAAAGAGCCATGGACTGTCAATAGGTATAAGACAATGGAAGGATGTGATAGATATGGGTGAGGGTGTCATAGTAAAACCAATTATTGGGTAAAACTGGCACACACCATAAAAACAAAAAAGGGAATGGTGCCAAATACTATGAAAATAGTATAATAATAAAAAGCAGAGATGTAGTTAAAGTAGTTTTAAGTGATATTATCCCCATACTTAAAATTTCTATGGTTCACTTCTCTTCAAATAAAATACTCTTGCTAATCATTTCAAAGTTAGCCCTCATGGTTTCATCTCACCAGTAATTTCTAGGCATCTTAGGAAGAGCTTAGAATCACCTGTAATTATGAAGTAAGAATCAAAGTCAATCATATATTGATCTTTAAAAGCAACATGACTCTATATGGTAACACGTGTTAAAAAGGTGACTGATATATCGTGTCTACCAATACTTATAAAACTACACATAAAAATACACAAATGAATATTTCATTGTAGTGTTTATATTCTCTACGTCATGTACCTAGTGATAAAGGAGCAGAGACAGGGCTTGACCTTCAATCTGTTCTGTTTCAGGCACAAGTCTCAAAGATGAAAATATGCCAAGGATTTCTTATTTCTTTCACAAGCTATAAAGTTAATTAAAAGAAGCCCTCTGGGCACATAGACTCCACAGCAGAAATATTTCCATGGGAGTTCAAAAGTAATACAAGAAGCTATCATCTGTCATTTCCTTCTATCATTGTTGAATAAGGGTATTTCTCAAGAATATGGCAGTCTATCCACTTGAGGCAATACACACATACAACAAACCACCAGTAATATCCTTAATAACACATGTTTCAAAATAAAACTCTGCCTGAAACAATTGTTCTGTGCTCTTCTAGATCAAAGTATATTAAAAATGGAGCCAAAGTTTTGTTAAAATGACTATAGCTTTTCCCATTGTCTGCTATGCAACAATGGTTTTACCTTGTAAAGATTTGCTTCTTGTACTTGTTTAATAAAATGCTGATTGCCCAGTAACCAGGCAGAAAGTAGAGGCAGGGCAACCAGGCAGGAAATAGAGTTGGGAAAATGAGAACAGGAGAATTCTGGAAAGACAAAAAAGTCATTTTGCAGTCATAACCCAGGCACAGAGGAAGCAAGATGAGAATGCCTAGCTGGTTAAGGTACCAAGCCACATGGCTAACATAGACAAGAATAATGGGACAATTTAAGATATAAGAATTAATTTATAAGAAGCCTGAGTTAAGAAGCCAACCAATTTATGATTAATGTAGACCTCTGTGTGTTTCTTTGGGACAAATGGCTGCAGAACCAGGTGGGATAGAAACCTCAGTCAACAATCCTCCATGCAAAACATTCTTAAGGTGTTGCAAGAAATGGGAAACACTCTATCTTTCAGTTGACAAATGCAATGTACGGTACCTTCAGAATCATGTTTTCTTTTTATCTTATAATGTTACATTCCTTATCAATTCTTGTATTATATATTAACTCTCACTCCGTTGCTGTCCATCTGGCCTAATGTCTTTGGAAATGTATATTTTAAATAGCACATTCTGATATTTGATTTAAAGATCTTCTTTATACTTTATATATTACCCTTTTATGCATAAAACATTGTTATAATTTATTTGACAAAATGTTCTGACGAACTCATGTGTTTGTACACTTGTTTCCTCAGCCACTGATGCTATTTTGGGAGGCTGTAGAACCCTTAGGGAATGAGGCATTAGTTGTAAGACATATGACACTATAGAGCAAATGTTGAGATTTATTGGTTGGCTCCCTTGCGCCATATCTACTCTTGTTCCAGGGGATGTGACAAGATGAAGAGTCCAAACCATAGGCTCTTGCCACCATGAATACACCTGCTGCACCTCTTCCCTACTGTGATGGACTACAACTCCTCAACCTGGAGGCAAATCCAAATCATCCTTATTTTAAGTTGTTTCAGTCAAGCATTGCCTCACAGCAATAAGTCATGAGTCTAATATAGATGTTAGATTATTCTTATTATAATGGTAAAATTCAATAGACCTCTCAAGCATGTGCAATGTGGTCATTTCAGATATATAAAACCCTTTGCCTCAGGATCTTATGAAAGAGAAGATAACATCTAATTTGGGCTTAAGCTTTGGATAGAAAGGTAATGTTAAGTATAAGTGAAGAGGGGTTGGGAAGTCCAGGTCTTCCTCTAAGAAAAGAGGCCAATTCCACTATGTTAGCAATGAAACACAAAAGGCTGTAGAGTAAAACAGATAGGAGTATGCTTAGAACTAGAAAGTGGGCACTGCATCAATAGAAGATACAGGCAGTCTTTCTCATCAAAGTACTCACTCCTTTTCTGATTCTAACATATGAAAGGCAAGTTTTTATGCATAGTAATTCAGGAGCTCTATAAAATAAGCATTTACACAAACAAATATCTATATATCTATAACAAGGAAGAGTTGGTATATTGGATGTTTAGAAGAAACATGAATTGAGAGATTATGGCTAAGATTTGTAGAAAGACTCTTTTTAATATAAATGTTATAATTTAAAATATATTATTTGGAATTAAATTCATTGCACTTTGGATTTTCATAGTCTTTACCTCTCAGGTCCCCACTGCTCACATGTGAGCACCAGGAGTTTATTTTAAGTCTCAGTATATTATAAGTTTGAGAATTTTGGATCATTGTACCATTTATTTAGATACATTTATTTTCAAAACAATTTTTCATAATACATTAATAATGGTTTCTATAACAAGAGTAGGTTGACAGTGATTTGATATAAACTAAATTAATACAATTCAGAACATTAATGAGATTTTATTAAATGTTTATTTAGCATAAGTTTTATTGTGATAATTTCACACATGCATATCATATCCTATGGTTTACATTACTTACCCCACTTTTCCTGTATCCTGTCCTCTTTTGCTTCCCATTTAATCTGTCCAATAGTCAACTCCTTCTGCTTCTGTGATCCAAACAATCCATTACTCTCTCATTTCTCTTCCCTTCTCCATTTAGATTCCTTTCTCCTAAAATTGATTTTAATATAGTCATGTATTTTCAGTTCCAATCATATGAATAAACTTCTTGACTATAGCATAAAATGTAATTTTAGTAAACAGATACATTTGCATCTTATTTCCCAGAAAGGACTAATGTTACCTACATAAAAAGATATAATATAATATTTTAAGATAAAATCTAAACAAGGTGGTATAAGCCAAAAGAAAACTGAAAGGAGACAAATATGGTGAAATTATAATTGACAAGAATATAAAGTCCAACAGAAAGCTTGATGATCATGATACAAATTATGCCTCTACAGTATCTAGTAGACAAAACACACAAAGAGGATACACAATAGAAACCTCACTATTCCATATCCTGAAGCTACTGCACTATCCAACAATTTTTTTTCTTTTTGGTTTTTTGAGACAGGGTTTCTCTGCAGCTTTTTTAGAGCCTGTCCTGGAACTAGCTCTTGTAGACCAGGCTGGCCTCAAACTCCCAGAGATCCGCCTGCCTCTGCCTCCCGAGTGCTGGGATTAAAGGCATGTGCCACCACCGCCCGGCTACTATCCAACAATTTTAAAGGGAGAATAAACCCCAAACTCTATAACCGTACTCCATTACCTCTCTGCCTGTTCAAGACAGTAGGCTCTTAGAAGCCTCTGTGGTGACATCCTACCAGGTGGACTAGAAACAAAATAAGAATGCTCTTTTTGTCCTCAAAATTACATAGCCCAACATCATTTCCACCAAAGAAAGGCAGAGGAAGTAGACCCTCACATGAAATATAGCTGAGAATCCTGGACAGAATTGTGAGATGTGTAACAACAGAAAAGTCTCCAAAAATTAGTATGGACAGATGATGTAGAAAATTAGCTCTGAGGGATGGGTAAACATAGGTAAACAAAAAATATTGTTTTTCTTAATATTTTTTTCTTGGCACTATAGCAAATGAGACTTCATATTAGAAGCTATGTGGCAGCTAAGACATGGTGGTGACTGCCATGACAGTAAGAATTTCCATGATCATTTATGACAAGGAATAGTTAGGCTTGACCAAGTGATCAGAGGGTACAGGTGGAAGCTCCCTGATATGTTCTCTTTTCTCTCATCACTTCCTAGAGCCAAACCTAGCTACAGAAATCTTGCAGGAGCTCAGAAAGACACAACTCCAGCTTTCTAATCAAAACACCTAAAATCAGTGTCCTGCTAGCTAGAGTAGATGAGAAAATTAGAGAGCTGAAAACCCAAGTCATTTTAAACTATGTATAAAGTTCAGACTCAGGCCCTGTATGTACAGACAAAATGATGCCAAATAGCAGAGCAAAGGATTTGAGCAGAGATTATAGCGTAGATGATTACATAGGTGGCATTCTGACATCTGGAAGTTGGACATGTAGAATGGACCAGAATAGAACCTCAAGACTTTAAAAATTAGAACTGACAGTGAATCTATAGAATACAAATAGAGTGATTCTCAGTTTATGGTCTGAAGCTCACTGCTAAATGATAAAAAATGTACTTTGTCTGGGGATTTTGACAATAATCAGTCATAAAATAATGATCTAAACTTTTGCAGAATATTGCAAATTATTATACAAAATAAAATTAGTAAGAAAATATATTTTAAGTGATAAGGAAAAGCATTTTGATATATAACAAAAATAAATTCATAAATAAGAAAAACAATGAGAACAAACTTAAAAAGAAACATGCCTAGGTACATCATGAGCAATCTGTCAAAGAGCAGATATTAACATGGATCTCAATAACAACCAGCAAAAAATGAATCATCATTCACACATGCAGAAAACACATTTAAGTGAATGGTTATTTCTCATTAGACCAGGTGTATATGAAAAGGCTTTTTTTTCATTGAATATAGCATTTTTTTCTTTCTCATGGTTTATTTTTTTTTATATTTAAAAATTTCCATCTCCTTCCCTCCTCCTCCCCCTCCCTCCGCTCCTCCTCCCCCTTCCCGCCCCTCCTTCTCCCCCTTCCCTCCCCTCCCCTCCACCCATATCTCCCCTCCCTCCCTCTCAAGGCCAAGGAGCCATCAGGGTTCCCCACTCTATGCTAAGTCCAAGGTCCTCCCAACTCCCCCCAGGTCCAGGAAGGTGATCGACCAAGCTGAGAAGGCTCCCACAGAGCCCGTCCATGCAGAAGAATCAGAGCCCAGCGCCAATGTCCTTTGCTTCTCAGTCAGCCCGCGCTGTTGGCCACATTCAGAGAGACGGGTTTGGTCGCATGATCCATCAGTCCCATTCCAACTGGAGTTGGTGATCTCCCTTTAGTTCTGTCCCACTGTCTTCATGAGTGATCGCACCCCTCACGTTCCTGACTTTCTCCCTCATGTTCTCGCTCCTTCTGCTCCTCATCAGGACCTTGGGAGCTCAGTCCAGTGCTCCAATGTGGGGCTCAGTTACCTTCCCCATCTGTCGCCAGCTGGAGGTTCTCTCACGATCCTGACTTTCTTTCTCATGTTCTCCCTCCTTCTGCTCCTCATCAGGACCTTGGGAGCTCGGTCCGGTGCTCCAATGTGGGGCTCTGTCATTTTCTTCATCTATCGTCAGGTGGAGGTTCTATGGTGATATGCAAGAAATTCATCAGTATGGCTATAGGAACTGGCCTTTTCAGGCTCCCTCTCCTCAGCTGCCCAAGGAACTAACTGGGGGCATCTCCCTGGAAACCTGGAAACCCCTCTAGGGTCAAGTCTCTTGACAACCCTCAGGTAGCTCCTTAAATTAAGATATATGCTTCCCTGCTCCCATATCCACCCTTCCTATATCCCAAGCATCCCATTCCTCCGAGCTCCCCCCATTCTCCCCTTCACATTTTTCTCTCCCCATCTTCCCTTGGCCCAGTCTCGCCCAACCCTCAAGTTCCCAATTTTGCCTGGCGATCGTGTCTACTTCCAATATCCAGGAGGATTACTATATCTTTTTTTGGGAGTTCACCTTCTTATTATCTTCTCAAGGATCCCAAATTTATAGGCTCAATGACCTTTAATTATGGCTAGAAACCGATTATGAGTGAGTACATCCCATGTTCATCTTTTTGGGTCTGGGTTACCTCACTCAGAATAGTGTTTTTTATTTCCATCCATTTGCCTACAAAATTCAAGATGTCATTGTTTTTTACCGCTGAGTAGTATTCTAGCATGTATATATTCCACAGTTTCTTCATCCATTTTTTTATTTTTTTATACAACTTAATCTGCATGGTTCCCTCCCCTAACTGCTCCCAGATCTCCCCAACACACACACACACACACACACACACACACACACACACACACACACACAATTTATGATGCTGAGAAAGAAAAGCAGAAGAATCACACAAGAAAGCAATTGTACTTCTACTACTTATTATTACATAAGGTTTTTCATAACAGTATTGTATATGTTGAAAAGTTTAGTGTATCTACATGTAGTGATGAGGCAAGCAGACTTGCTTTTCACCGCTCATGGCTCCCGCACCGCTAGCTTAGCCCCAGAAATAATAACACAGAAATTGTATTCATTTAGACACTGCCTGGCCCATTAGTTCTAACCTCTTATTGGCTAACTCTTACATATTGATTCAATCCATTTCTAATAATCTGTATTGCCACTTGACTGTGGCTTACTTGGATGAGTCTAACTGGAATCTGTCTCAGAGAGGGGATCCATGGCATCTGCCTGACTCTGCTTTCTTTCTCCCAGCATTCTGTTAGGTCTACTCCACCTATCTAAGCTTCTGTCCTATCAAAAGGCCAAGGCAGTCTCTTTATTTAACCAATGAAAGCAACACATAGAAAGAAGACCCTCCTACACCATCTACACATTTGCTATTGAGTTAAATCATTGTTCTTTTTAGTGGTAGTAGAAATTGAATCCAGGGTTTTGTGAATAGATTCAAGAAAGTGTCCTCAACCAAAACAGCCATATTCATAATCTCCACATAAAATTCTTAATATGTTGTCAGAAATTTATACACCCTTCCTTTGTCATCCCTACTGAACCCAATGGTATGTCATGACTGAGGAGAAAACTATTAATTGGAATATATCAACCAAGAAATAGCTGACACACAAAGGTTTGCATTAAATTTCCTTGGGTACAATTTACTTCAACTGAAGCTTCAATTCATTTAATTGCCTTGAATTCAATTTATTATTCCCAATAAAAATGTGGAACCAGAGACCACGCAAGAACTATGATAAAACAAAACATGCCTGGAAAAAATATAAAATGATGCCTAATGATATCCTGCTATATTCATAGACAGTAACCCAGGAGCCTAGCATAATAATCATCAGAGAGCTTTCATCCAGAAAACTGATGGAAATAGATGTAGACTCACAGTTAAATGTTAGGTGGAGCTCATTGTATCCTTGGGAAAAGGTGGAGAAAGCATCTTAGGAGCCAGAGTAATTAAGGATACCACAAAAACATAGCCCACAGAATCAACTTACCAGGACTCATGGGGGCTCACAGAGACTGAAGAAACAATTAGGGAGCCTGAATAGGGCTGTCCTAGGCCCTCTGTTGTGGTTGTGTAGCTCAGTCTTCCTGTGTAACTCCTATTGTTGAGACTCTTTCACCTGGTTTTGGTATCCTTTTCCTACTACTGGGTTGTCTTTCCAGGCTTAATACTTGATGAGGTGCCTAGTCTCAAAGCAACTTAATATGCCATGTTTGTTTGATATTCCTGGGAGGCCTGCTTTTTTCTGAAGAGAACCAGAGGAGGGTAGATGGGGGTGGGGAAAGTACAATCAGGATGTAATACATAAAAGAACAACGACAACCAATGCTGAATAGGAACTGGACTGTAACACCACAGAAGAGCTCTCAACTGCTTGTACATCCAAGAATGAATCTGCAGTACTGAAAAAAGTAAATATGGTAAAACATGAAGAATATAGACTACCTCAAAAATCTAATAATATAATACTTCTAATAAAATAAAAGAGAAATTAAAATATTATGTTTATTAAAAACACTGCAATAAAAATATAACGAGTGTTTCTTTTTCCTATCCAAGTTTTTTTCCATATTAAAAAAATAAGCAAACAATGATTGTCTGTTAATATTTAGCAAAGATGACACTCCTAAATGCAATGGAAGGTCCTTTTTATAATGTTTTAGTCATGTTAATATAATAGAATACAAGCTTAATGCTACATAAGTTAGAATAATGGAAATAAAACCTAAGAATAAATATGGTTTATGAGAATATCATCAGAACAACTACCTAGTCTTGAGGAATAGGAACATTCCTGAAACGTGAAAATGGATCTTAAAGTAGAAAGAAATTAGACCTTGACCAGAGAAAACACACACACACACACACACACACACACACACACACACACACATACACACACACACACATACACACACAGACAGACACAAAGACTATGTGGAAAACTGAAATAGTTATGTTAGAATACCTAAAATAAAGTCGGAAATAAATAGTTATAAAATATTTACTGAATGCATGAAGTTCAGGAATAAAATATGTTCATATCCCATATGTCACTAACTTGCATATTTTGAAGATGTCTATCTTACAGGGTACTGTGGTGACTAGATTGGGGCTGGAGTCAAAAATATATAAAAGATTATAATATTGAATTAACTACTTCATCCCATAATACAAGGCTTATGAGAGGTTAATGAGGTTTAACTCTGATATGTTAGCCTCTGTCCTACCTGAGCTACATTAACATGAGCACAGCAGCTTATCCTGAATCTCATATCAGTCTTTGATACTGAAGAACCAGTAATGGTCTTGGATATTTTATTGTCAGTGTAGAATATGAAAAAGTAGCAATTTTAAAGTACCCATTTGGACTTTTTCAATAACCACTTTACAATGCACCATAAGATTTTATAATTCCTAAATGTATCTCCGAATAGCTCTTTCAACTTATCTATATAAAAAGTGACAGAAAGACTTAACAAATACACAGTGGAGCAAAATAAACATTGTCAGTATCATTTCATTTTGGATTTTTATATATCCTTAAAGAGATCATAAACTATTATTAGTTAGTCATTCCTGAACTTTTTATTTTGAAATTGCTTGCTTTGTATTTTAAAGAATCTATGGCTTGAGTATGATACAGAAGACAGAGAATGCATTGCTGCTACAACTTGCATTGCAGCCCATGCAGTAGAAATGGTTTTGATATGTGAAATAGCTACTTAAAGATAAGCTGTGCTTTAGTAGTATGCTGTGGCTCATTCTGGTGTGAAAGGAGAGAATGGAAATCCTGGAGTGAGCCTTAGAAGCAGGCTCTTGGTTCTGCACAGAGAATATTTTCTTTTCATAATTAGTTTGAAGGTGAGCAGCTGACTTCACTTTAAAAATGTGTATTAATTGTCTTTACCAAATTATTGTTACCATTGATCAGTTTTGTGCTGTTATAATCTCTTCCCCAATATTGCAGCACAATATAAGATCCAACCTGCAACGCAAGTCCTTTGGGAGAACGCAATAATACCCACAGCAGAAGAGATGATAAAGACTTGCACCAAATCATCTAGTAATAGTTAAAGCTTTCTGCTCAGATGTGGCATATGTCACCTTGATTTAGTTACCATTGCTAGAGTAGATCACAAAATCAAACCTCAGTATGACGAAGCATGGATAGAAAATGATGACTAGATAAGAGGTTGTGACACTATAGACTAATATTTAGTTTCCAAAATGAATAACCTGAAACTCTGTCCAATTTCAAATTTCTGTACAGATCTTCTGGAAACTCACTTCCTCACATCTCTAGGCTAGGTACACCCCGTCCCTTCCCATAGGCCTCTTTGGCTTCTTAGGGACATCACCAATGGCCACCTAGGTCCCATCCCTTATTCCATCCTAATCCTGTGGAAGTCCATTTACCTGCACCAATAATCAGGGTGATTCTTCCTTACCAATGAGGATGAATGGTACTTCCTAAACATTTTTTTCTTTCAGTGCAACCACATAATTTTTTTTTGTTGTTGTTTCATGGGTCATCTTGGCACTTCCTAGACTTGCTTTCCTGGTACCTTCAGCTAGGTTCCTTCAGTCCCTTTACCTTTTCATTGGCTTGCTGTGTTCTTGTGAGACTTGTCTTGCCTACATGGTTTTGTAGGCTTGCTCTTTCCTATCTCACATGCTCCCCCAAGCTCTTCCAAGGCTTCCCAAGTCATATGCCTGCTAGTGGTTTTTCAATTCTCTGTTCTGCACATTGCCAGCTCATGTGGCAATACACAGATTACTAGTAATGTGTTAAATTAATATGTAAAAGTTAGCCAATAAGAAGCTATAGCTAATGGACCAAGAAGTGATTTAATTAATACAGTTTCTACGTGATTATTTCAGGTCTAAGCTAGCTGGGCGGTCGGGACCCAACAAGCAATATCCTCTAATATGCTGGCCATAATCTCTAAGCCATCCGTACCCCAGTACATCCCATAGGTTGGACAGACTGTAGGTCAAAGGTTATGTGGCTGGGTTGGTATCCCAATTTCTCCTCTGTTAGGTTTCCTGAATACAGAAGGTTGCCAACTTAAACTCTGTATCCTCTTTTACTAGGAGTCTAAGCTGGGGTCTTCCTTATAGATTCCTGGGACTTTCCCTTGAACTAGGCGTCTACCTGATGCTGAAGAGACCCATTTCTAATTAACTCTATCAGTACTCTCTCCCCAATCCCATCCTCACCTGATCCCTCATATTCCCATCTCTACCTACCTACAGTCCACTCACAAAACCTCTATTTCCCCTTCTCAGGGAGATGCAGGTATCCTCTCTAGAATCCCTCTTGTTACTTAATATTCTAAATCTGTGGATTGTAACATGGTTATTATTTACTTTATAGCCAATATCCACTTACAAGTGAGTATATACCTTGTTCGTCTTTCTGGGACTGGGTTACCTCATTCAGGATGGCTATATCTAATGCCATCCAATTACATCAAATTTCCTGATATTTTTTAACAGCTGAGTAATACTCCATTGTATAATTGTATCACATTTTTATTATCAATTTTTCAGTTGAAGGACATTTGGTTGTTTCCAGGTTTCGTCTATTATTAACAAAGCTGCTATGAACATAATTGAGAAAGTGTCCTTGTGGTATGATTGAGCATTCATTGGGTATATGCCCAAGGGTGATATAGCTCATTGATTCATTCCATGTTTTCTGAGGAACCACCACACTGACTTCCAAAGTGACTATTCAAGTTTGCATTCCGACCAGCAGTGGGGGAGTGTTCCTCTGATTCAAATCCTCTCTAAAATGAGTTTTTGATTTCCGCCATTCTCAAAAGTGTAAGAATCTCAGAGTAATTAGTATTTACCTAATGGCTAAGTACATTTAAAAATTTTTAAGTGTTCCTTGACCATTTGATATTTCTTTGGTGAGAATTCTCTATTTACATCTGTACCCCATTTTTAAATGTATTATTTTGTTTGTTGATATATAGTTTTTAATGGTCTTATATATTTTGGAATTTAGCCTTCTGTCAGAAGTGGGGATGGTGAAGTTATTTTCTCATCCTGTATGATGGTATTTTGTCCTATTGATGGTGTCTTTTGTTTTACAGAAGATTTTCATTTTATTAGGTCCCATTTATTAATTGTCAAGCTTAGTGTCTATACTATTGGTAAATAGAAGTTTAAGGAATTGTCTTCTGTTCAGTGTATTCAAGGAAATTCCCCCACTTTATCTTCTATCAGGTTCAGTGTATTTGCATTTATGTTGAGGTCTTTGATACACTTAGACTTGAGTTTTGTTCAGGATGACAATCTCTTTGTTGAAAATGAAAATCTGGTATCCATGGAGTATGGATTCATTTAGGGATCATTGATTCCATTCTATTGATCCACCAGTATGTTTTTGTGCCAATACCATGCTGTTTGTATTACAGTAGCCCTGTTGTAGATCTTAAATTCTAAGAGGGTGATACCTCTGGAAGTTATTTTATTGTACAGAATTGCTTTAGCTTTCCTAGATATTTTTGATTTCCTTACTTTTTTGCTATGCCTGACAATATATATTTACAACTGTAATTTTAATGCTTATTTGTAATAATTTTTTTCTTTTATTATTGATTTTATTGAGTTACACATTTTTCTCTCTCTTTCCCCTTGAATCCTCTCCAGTATCCCCATGCTCCCAATTTACTCAGAAGATGTCTTTTTCTACTTTCCAGGTAGATTATATCCATGTATGTCTCTCTTAGGATCCTCATTGTTGTTTAGGTTCTCTGGGATTATGAATTGCAGGCTGCTTTTCTTTGCTTTATTTCTAAAGGCCACTTATAAGTGAATACATATGATATTTGTCTTTCTGGGTTTGAATTACATCACTCAATATGATATTTTCTAGCTCCATCCATGTGCCTGCAAATTTCAAGATGTCATTATTATTACTACATTGTGTAAATGTACCACACTTTCCTTATCCATTCTTTGGTATGACAAATAATGTTGCTATGAACATAGTTGAGCACATGTCCTCGTGGTATGACTGAGCATCCTTTGGTTATATAACCCAAAGTGGTATTGCTGGTTCTTGATGAAGGTTGTTTCCTAATTTTCTGAGAAATTACCATACTGATATCCAAAGGAACTGTACCAGTTTGTACTCCCACCAGCAACAGAGGAGTGTTCCCTTTACTTCACATCCTCTCGAGCATATTATTGTCATCAGTGTTTTTTAAATTGGCCATTCTTACATGTATAAATGAAGTTGAGCATTGTTCTTTTGTGTATTCAAAAAATAGTTTGGATTTTAATGGGGATAGTATTGAATTTGCTGGTTGCCTTTTATAAGTTGGCCATTCTACTATATTGATGAACATGGGATATCTTTCAATTTTCTGATATCTTTTTCAATTTTTCTCTTAAAAGATTTGAAGTTATTGTCGTATTGGTCTTTCAGTTGCTTGGATAGAGTTACACTAAGATATTTTTATATTATTTGTAGTTTTAAAAGAATGTTTTACTGGTTTCTTTTTCAGCATATTATTGTTTTTATATACTTCTGGTATCAACTTCTGTCTTAGCCAGTGTTCTGTTACTGTGAAGGAACGCCATGACCATGGCAATGTTTATAAAGGAAAATATCTAATTGAGACTTGCTTACAGTTTCAAAGTCTTGATCCATTATTAACATGACAGGAAGCATGATGGCACATGGACTTACAGAGCACTGGAAAATGAGCCAATAGTTCTATATCTGGATCTACAGGCAGTAGGAAGAGAGAAAGCTATTAGGTCTGATTTAGAAAAAAAAAATGAAAACTCAAAGCCCACTCTCAGTGATACATTTCCTATAGCATATTTAGACATTTGAAGCCTCAAAGTCTATTCCCAGTGATATACTTACTCCAACATGCAACACCTACTCCAACAATACCATACCTCCTAATAGTGTCGCTCCCTATTGACTAAGCATTCAAATCTATGAGCCAACAGGACTATTTTCATTCAAAATACCGCATTGGAAATTTTAATTTTAAAATCTTACTTGGCCTCAATATTCTGAAGCTATAAATGTTAGTTCACATATATTCTAAAAATCCTGAAAATAAGATATTATAAAAAACTATATTTAGCCAATTCTACAACTATGAAATATTCATATAGTTTTGAAACATTTTTTTCCACACTAGCTATATTATTTGGGGTTCTCTAGAATATCACACTTACAATGTATACATATATATTTGTGTGTGTGTGTGTGTGTGTGTGAGAGAGAGAGAGAGAGAGAGAGAGAGAGAGAGAGAGAGAGAGAGAGAGAGAGAGAGAGAAGGTGAAAGAGAGTGTGTATACATATATATGTGTGTATATTCATATACATATATTAGATTTTTTATTAATAGCTTATAAATAATGGTCTAGCTTATTTAACAATGGCTGCCTATGAACAGAAGGTCCAAGAATCCAGCAGCAGTTCAGTCTATGTTTCTGGCTATTTCTGTTGGCTTTCAATTTAGGCTGCAATTAAAGAAGCAGATTATAATGCCAGTAAAGTTATGGGATTGGTAAAGAGTATGAGAGGAAACAACTGGAGGGGAGGTGGGGAGGGGAGGCAAAAGAATGCTTTTCCTTCCACATCTTTTATACAGACTGCTAGGAGAAGGTGTGGCCCAGAAAAAGTTGAATCTCCCCACCTCAAAGATCCAAAATAGAAGTGATCTTACCCTTCAAATGATTTAGTCAAGAAAAAAATCCCCTAGAATTGTAGAAAAAATTCATAACTTATGAATAAAATATTTAATTAAGACATATATCACTGCTTTTACATATTCATTCATCTGAATAATTTTATAAAATGCCTCAATAAGAACAAAAATAATGACTTATTTTATATTATGTAACAAAATGTGTTATATTACTTCCAATAGCTAGTGACCCTTGTTTTTAAATAGTCTTAAATGCTGACTCTCAAATTTTTAGATGATATTTTATTAGTTAAATTATATTAGTTTTATAAAGTCTCTTCTTTAAACTGCCCAGAATATTTGCTAGAATCCATGTGACTTCTTTGAGGAAACAACACCTGAAAATAGCACAAGAAGTTCTCCTTGTGGAAAGACCCCTGGAGAGTCTCACCCACTTGGCAAGTACCTGTTAACAGTTTGTTGCATAATTTTGGGCATTACCCCAGGAATGTGTGCGCATGTGCTCTTGTTGCTTCCTCTATGCTAGCCATACAGGCCTGAACGAGTCACAGTAGGTCATAAAGTTTAATCTTACCTCATTGCATGACTGTTGGAAATAATTATTTTAACTATAAGAACTTTAGAGAAATGCTATTAAATAGATGATATCAAGAGTTAATTGGAACATTTGAGGAACAGAGTAAAACAATCATAGTAACCCACTTTTTCCTCATTTCTAACAATGGTGCCATTATCTCAAAAAGTTAGGGGGGATAAACATATTTAAAATGGACAAGCAATGGTAACTCTCAAGACTAAGTTTCCAGATTATGCTTGTTGCCTTTAGGATAAATGGAAAAACCTGGCATGAGCCCAGAGAAGATATAATAGTACAAATAATAGATTGCATTGAATCATCTCTGGCTAGTAAATTGATCCTGAGAACCCAGATGCTACCAGATGTAAATATTAACCAAAAGAGACAAAACTGACTCTCACCCAGCATGATACTGTAACCCTATATGCTGCCAACTGGCCATAATATTCTACCTGTAGATGTGCCTAGTTAGAAAAGTTCCATTGTTGTGTTTCTGATGATAGAGGTACAGGTCAAAAATCTAATGTCTATATATGGAGAGTTGAGTGCAGAAGGAGGAGAGATAGGGAAAAAGTGGTAATTATTATTACCGCTTCTAGAAACATAAGAAGTAAAAACTGTAAAACTGTTCATGCAAACTAGTGACACTGTATAAATCAAGAAGGCTCAAGCTATCTGGGATCACTTGCTTGAAGACTTGAAGAACAACAGGTGGTCACAGGTGGTCTTGGTGCTGATAACATATTCATCCCAGGTCCATGAACCCTTCTGAAGCAGGGTCTCCAGCAAATTCTCAATTATGTTTTGAGATTTCTTACACAATTTAAGTATAAAATACAAAAACATTTATTATTCGTGGTGCGGTAGTTAATAATCCATATTTGTAGCCATGTACATATGTTATTTTAACAATTTATAGAAGAATTTGTTTCCTTCAGAAATTATGCTTTCTGGCTTAAAAAAGGGAACTTTATTTTTTGCAAAATATTGGGAGAGTATGCTCCATATTCTTACATATGAAGCACTGTTATTTTTACCTATCACCATTATTTGTCATCAAAACTTACAGACATATAGCTCATTTTTGTCCCTTTCTATACAGTGGAACACCTACTTTGGTCAAGGCCCATGTACCAATGAAGCTAGATCATTTGAGAAAACCTATATGCAATTTTAAAGAAGCACAAAAGACACTTTAATAATATTTAAGGATCTAATTTTCCAACCCTCAGTTAATATTTGTATCTCCATTCTCAGGAGAAGATATTAAATGTGTTCTCCGTGTGTTACTGGCTTTGATGAGTGTGTTTGAGAGGCTCAGACCCAGCCTCCACATTGCACTGATGGTCTGACTTTGGAGGAATCGAATGCAGTGTAGTGTATCACAACAGTCTGAAATGAAATACTAGGAGTCTGAAGGTAAATTTTCCAGGCGTACTAGCACCGATTGAAATAACTCACTCTTGGCTGCTGCTGCAGAAAGTGTCAGTCTGTATCTCAGACTATAGCCATCAAAGCACTTTGTCCTGGTGGCCTGAAGCAGACACAGAGATTCCAAATTAAAAAGAAGTAAATGCATTTCAGTGAGGAGACTCACAGTCTTTTAAACAATTTCGGAGTCTCTACCTTTTCCACTAAAACTTCCTGTTTCAAACCCAGAAAATGTTTCTGTTTGTTAAATTGGGTTTCTGTATCTGCTGCACTGTACTATTTTTTGCTTGTTTTTCTATTAAAAAGCGGGATATGTATTTGTATGTTTTCATTATTTTACCACAAAAAATAAAATTGGGAAATATATTAGATAAATTGGGTATGCATTTGAAATTTTATAATAAAAATTTAAAAGAAAAAAAAAAGAAAAAAAAATCCCCTCACAGTTTTGCCCAGTTATTTGGTTTTAAATAATTAGAGATTTGGTCATGTTGACAACCAAGAATAGCCATCACACTTACCGAGATCACTTTCCAAATCATTCAAAGTAGTAAACTTGCTACATTTTACTTGTTTAAAATATCCTCTAAAACTTTCCCTAAAAACTTATTGAATGTATCAATAGTTGATTTTGAAAAGAAAAAAATTGTTTTTGTATTTAATAAATAATTTCGCTGAGAAAAAAACATAAATGTATTCCAATCACTTGGCACTCATTGGGAAAAGAAGGAAGGCCAAATTAGTATTTTTTCTTAAATTTAAATCTATTACAGTTGGATAGCACTCATCCATCCTAAGCCCAATTTCTAAATCCCTAAATTTGTGAATTTCAATGTGACAGAAATATGTACAAGGCAAGAAGCAGATGAATCATACAAAGATTGATTTTGTTTGTGAACTTCAGTCTGAGAATGGTCTGGAAATGGGCTCTGGGGAATTATGGTGGGTATTAACTTGTCTAAGTTAATTGAAGTTTGAAGATCTACAGTCTGTTGTGGCAACATTTCTTGGAATGTAGTCATCATGAAAAAAATATGTGAAAAAATACACTCATACATGTATACACACATATACATATATATACATATATAATATTTTTTTCTTAATAAACAAAAAAAAAACATAACAAACCAAAAGATTCTCCTTCTTTCCTGCCTCTCCAGCATCTCTTCTTTCATATGTTGCATTGGGAGTGGTGTCTCACACAGTAGATCCTTTTCGCAAATCAGCTTTAGTAGCAAATGTTCATTGCAATGAGCAAGACCTCTTGCTTCTGGTACACCATCATCCCTGGATCCTCACTGGAACTCCTCTCAGAACCCGTTGGCTATCCCAACTTGTGCAAGGAAGTTTTTTGTTTGTTTGTTTGCTTGTTTTTGCTGTTGCTGTTTTATTTTGTTTTGGTTTGTTCTTACTTTTGTTTGCTGGCTTTCTGGCTTTGTTTTGTTTTGATTTGATTTTCTTTTGGGAGATGCTTCAGTGGTGTGGGGAAGGTATGTGTTATTGGAAGGTGAGTGCAATTAGGAATTAGGGAACATGATGTAAAATTCCCAAAGAATAAGTAAAGAAATTATGTTTTTGATTAAAAACAACCCCCTCAAAACCAGATTCAGTATTTGAGACTAAGGATACATTTCCAACTCTTCTTAAAATTCTAATCTTGACATAAGTATAATAAATGTTGAACAATAGGTAATAGGTAGTTATTAAATATTTTTAAAATATCCAACTGAGCACAAATATCCACTTATATTTTCTTGCTGATTGTGCGTGTGATTTGTCTCAATCTTTTTAAACAAAGATTTCTCCATCATATTACACCATACCCAGAAAGGATGTGTCAAAAGAATCCTTTCTTCCCTTAAGTTTATTTTGCAAGATTTTATCATAGCAACAAGAAAAGTAACTAAGACAAATTTCAGTACAGAAAACTGGGACCATTGTGGTAATAAACCTGACCAACTGTCCTTTGGTTGAATGTGGATGAGCTTGCTATTTGGGGGACATCATTCAGTAACAGTGCTCCTATTTTTGAGGAAGCTTGGAAGAAAGGAGTGCTGGTTAAAAAAAAAGTAGACAGTAGGTGGCAGAGGTTTCAAGACTGGGAACTCTGGCTATATATAAAAAATGAAATGATCTGAGCACCTCCATGGATTCAGTGTGACCAATGACATCAAGCTGCTGTCTCCTTTACTTTCTGTCATCATATAATGTACCCTTGAGTTGTAAGAAGAGATAAACCCTCCCTTCTTTCAGTTGCTTTTGTGAGGGTGTTTCATCACAGCAACACTAAAAGTAAGATAATCTAATTAATATCTTTCATGATCAACAAAACCAGAGTTAAAGAGTTGACAGCTCTTGGGGCATAAAGCACATGGTCTGACTTCACTGTATTGTGTTGGCATCTCCAGAACACATGAAAATACAGGTGTGGTGAAAAACATCTGTAATCTCAGTGTCCTTCCAGGGAGATGGGAGGTGAGGACTGGGGATCATCAGACAATTCTGAGAAATGTGTTGTCTGATGGTGTATGCAGTTGCAATCAACACAAAGTTGTGCTTCAAACAAGATGAAAAGTTAAGGCTCACGCTGGAGGTTCTGCTTTGACTACCAGGTATACTAAGTGGTGTCTTGCTCCATACACACACACACAAAAGTGCACATACAAGCACATACATAACACACGTGTTTTTTTTGAAAATTTCAGTATCCTATAAGAGAGCAAATTTTAAAGAGCAAATGTTGAGAAAAGACAGAAACTTTTCTTTCTAAGATTTCTTTAAGAAGAACTTGGTTCAGTTTTTTTTTTGTTTGTTTTGTTTTTGTTTTTATTTATCGAGACAGGGTTTCTCTGTAGCTTTGGAGCCTGTCCTGGAACTAGCTCTTGTAGACCAGGCTGGCCTCGAACTCACAGAGATCCTCCTGCCTCTGCCTCCCGAGTGCTGGGATTAAAGGCGTGCGCCACTGCCACCTGGCCTTGGTTCAGTTTTGAAGGTAGCTTACTTATAAACATTAATGAAAAGCTGATACTGCCCAGAGCCTTGTAGAACTTTGTAAATCAATAATAAACTATGAATGATCCTTATTCTTGGAGGTGATAAATGGTTACTGTAAAGTTCACATCTAATCTCCACTGTTTGGACAAAATATGAATTGGAAATGATGCTATTCAAGGAGTGAAAAGATATGCAAGATCAGGGACTAATATGTAAGATCAGCGACTTCTTCAGATAACATGTGTCTTTAGGGCCTATCAGGCCCCCACTAGGTATCAGGGTGCCTCTGAGTGTCATCCTTCCCCAGGAAAAAGTGAAAGTTGTGACTGGAAAGTTATTTAGAACAAGGAGGCCAGTAAGCTCAGTTTCAGCTCAAAGTCATAGAAATTTAAATACAATGGCCCTTTTAGGGATAAGAAAGCACTGGATGAATCTGGATGTTCCTAACATACTAACATCTTGGGAGTAGGATAAAAAGTTACATGGGCTGGCTAAACTAAGTTTTCTAATAATATGATAAGTACAGTGTGTGTTGTATTAGCTTAACTTTGTGCTCTATAACTTTTATTTTGAGATTTAAGAGCATTTGTAATAAATAACTATGATTGCATTTAATTTTTAAAACATCTTTTTTCCCAGTTTATTTATTTTTTATTAAAAATTGCCATCTCCTCCCCTCCTCCTTCCCCTCCCCTCCCCTCCCCTCCACCCATACCCCCACTCCCTCCCTCTCCAGGCCAAAGAGCCATCAGGGTTCTCTACACTATGTTGAGTCCAAGGTCCTCCCTTTAGGAAGAACTGAAGATGTTTTTTAATGGTCTAATGTTCCAGACCCTGAGTTTTCTCTCAGGCAATTCCAAAACTGTGTCATACTAACAGTATTGCTACCATTTTATATCATGGCAAAATACATTTTGAGTTGTTTACCTTACCTGAATTCACAGTGTCATAGCAGAAGGATATCTGGAACTTAAAACATTTTATCTGTCTCCATGAATCTTTTATTCAAGAATAGTGAAGCAAAGAACAAAAATCACTATTATAATTGTATAGTAACAATTGAGATGTAGGCTTTAAAGTTGTGTGATCACAAAGTAATAGTAGTCTTGGCTTGACACCAAATTTTAAATGTGAAAAACACATGTGTAATTTTAAACATTGGTAAGAGAAAAAAAAACCATCCAAACGTTGAAATGTTTATGTTTCATGCTTTGAGGATATAGAATCAATTACTATGCTTAAGTTACCATTGATCCTGTAGGGCTTTTAGGGAAGAATAACAATAAGTTCTAAACTATGAGTTATTTTTCATAAAGAGTTTAGTGAGCATCTCTAAATTTTCTCAAGATACTCATTTTCCCAAGTAATACAAATCTTAAAAATTATTTTTAAAGGAAATAAAACAATGGGGGAAATCTTAGTATATATCCAGTCTCTATAATATGTACACTCCAGGTAGAATTGTTATAAGTCAACATGTGTTCTATGCTACGTTAACAATATATATTTCAATTTAGTGACAGACAACAGGGTGCAATGCAAACAGACGGAAGTGAATGTTTCCTTCTGGTCTCTAGAGAGCTAGGGAGGATGAACAAATGTAGGCCTAGTAACGCACTCACTAGGGGAAGCTAGAACCACATTAACGGGTGAATAATGCTGTTATGTGAGAACTAATATGAGCAATAGCAATGGAGATGGAAAAGGAGCTATGTGTGCTAAGACACCAAAGCCAAAGAAATCAAGTAAATACATAGAAAACTTAGTCCAGGAATGACCAAGCTGTGCTGATTGAGTTGAATTGAACAAAGCAAAGAATACCTCATGTGATTTGAAGCTGAAACATTATCGATGATCTGCATTAGCTTTTGTTTCTTCACTTAATTGCTTAGAACCCAGGAAATTGGTTTGATATTTAGAGGACTATAGGCAGAAGAATGTGCATGGAGATAGTTTGAAATCAAATGAAGACAGGCCAAGTATTTGTGAAACTCACAGATGTTTTTTGGGTCTTCAGAGATAGATCAACAACATTTCAGAGAGGAATGATGGAGGGCTGGGATTTAACTCCATGTTATGGTGTTGCTTACCATGAATCAGACCTCAGTTCTATCCCTGAGAAAGAGAAATGAAGTTAGAGCTAAAGTACTTTGTTCTTTTTCTGTATTTGATCTTTACTAAAGCACAGTTACCAGAAATGAATACAATGTTTACTGTAAGAACACTGAGAGAGTCATAAATACCCACCTTGCCCACACACTCCTCACACTGAAACATCTCTAGCTTCTTTCCATCTCTAACTCCCAATTCCTCCAGGTCTGTTTCTCTTTCATCTCACATTCGTAGTCAGATTTCTCATATCTGTCTGCTGAAGGAAACAGATTGGCACACCAATGTGTGCCAGCTAAATCTGCATAAAATCGGATATCTTCTAAAAAAATTCTAGACACACACACAAAAAAACCCAAAGTTTAGCCACATTTTATTTTCCAGATGGCCTCTGTTTGCTGGCAGCAAGCAGGAACCTTGTGGCCCTTTGAAAAGATGTTCTCCTGATTCTGCATTAATAACAAAAACAAAAACAAAAGAAAACAAACATACAAACAAAAAACACGGTTTCCTGGTTCATTATGTCAGCAGGAACTCAGGCTCTTTCAGGAGGCCAAATACTTAAATGGGGTTTGTGAACAGTATGTTACAAATTGCTTAATGGTGACAGACCCACTGCGACCCTGGATCTGCGGTGGAAAAAATGGTTCTCTGAGGCAGTGAACATGCCACTGTTCATGTTGGACTGGGTAGAGCAAGCAGGCAGTACTGTGGAGTTGGTCGTAGTCATGCCTACTTAGCATTTAAAAAAGTACTCATTGTCAGAAAATAATAACAGATATAATAAAGACAGATTCAGATGAAAAAGACCTCTAAATGGGTCGCAGTGTTGGATAAACATATGTAGGTTTGGGGAGAGAAGAAAAGAATATAGACAGTTAAAAACAAAAGCAAATTGTTTAAAAAAGTAAAACAAAGTCTTTAAAGAGAAAGAGTACATATTGTCATAGATTAAAGGAGTAAAGTAAATAAGCCACATAAATATGGAACATATAGAGAGAATCTGATCATGTATATTATTGTGTTTTCTTTGAATTTTTTGACTGTGAATGAGTTAAATACAGAGAGATATTTCATTGTACAGACTTCTAGGGTAAACCTATGTATGTATATATATATATATATATATATATATACACTTTAAAGTTATCTTGACTTCAAAATTTGGCCTGAGGATATGTTGCTTTGTTTCCACAGAGGATGAGAACCTATGAATTCCTTCAATACTAATGTGATTTGATCAAAGAAGAGCTCCTGAAAATGGCCCAGATGGTCTAACATCCATGACAGCTTTATAACTGCTGGCTGAGATGAACCTATCACACAGGATACCACATAAAAGATCTGATTAACAGCACCCTACAACCTACTGGAAGTAGTCTAGAAAACTATGCCAAAATTCCCAAACATTGTTCATAAATGTTTGTTTACATTTAAAGGGGGATATGGTATAGAGATGAATACTTTGCATTGGTATGGATCTTTGTCTATACATACAAATTTAAGATCAATTTTGTTATATATATATATATACATATATATATATGTATATTTCTGAACTTGATTAAGGTATTGTGTTTGTGCAGCTCATTTAAAAATGTAATGTATAATTAAATGCAACTTAATAGATAGTCATCTATAGTAGTCAAGCTTGTAGTCATGTTAGTTAGGTTTTCTAGATTTACAAAGATATACTTCAGATGGGTAGGTAGTCTTCATACCATTCAAAGATTAACAGAATATGGCATTTAAAATGTTTTTAAAAATTAAGGACTTTTCACGACAATGAGATTCATCTGCTCCTGGCAGCACCAATCTACTTCAAGTGGATGACCGGCATCAAAGAGGCTCCTTACAGAGTTTGTTAGCCATTTGAGAAAAAAATTGTTCTTGCCTGGACTGCTTGATGTTATACTGTATGAACTGGACATGCAGGACCCACAGAAAATGACTTCTGAAGCTGCCTAAAGTCTTTCAGGGTTCCTGCTTCCTGAATGAGTATGCTAGACATTCTGCAGAACACACAATAAAGCAACTGTTAAACTTTACTAATACAAGGCATAAAAGATCTTTGAATTATCTGCTTCATGGAAGAGCTTGACAGATGTTATGGGCCTGTAGTCTGAAGATGGGTGCCCCAATGTTACAAAAGAACTTTGTGTGGCTGTCCAGGCAGCGAGATATATCTGTCATTTCTAGAGTTTTGGAAGTTGCTTACAATGCACTTCCAGTTTACTTAAGTAATATTATATCCTCTGGAGTTTTTAATGGAGTTGAAGAATAGATAGCTTTAATTTTCCTTAGTTATGATAAAAGATAATATATATATATATATATATATATATAGTAACTATAATTCTTGCTTGATAACTGTTTTGTTTTATGTAATCATACTGTGTTAAAGTTAAAAACCTTCTCTATTTTTGAACAGAAAAGGGAAAATTATATGAGAAGTCCTTCAGTCTATGTGATATTTTTATTGGTTAATGAATAAAGAAGCCACTTGCCCTATGACAGGACAGAATAGAGCTCAGTGAGAAAACTTAATTGAATTCTGGGAAAAAGAAGGTGGAGTCAGTGAGATGTCATGTAGCCACCATAGGAGAAAAATGTGAGCCACCGGTTGGAATCTTGCTGGTAGGCCACATGCCTTGTGGTAAAATATAAAACAATAGGAATGGGTTTACTTAAGATGTAAGAGTTTGTTAGGAATATACTAGAGTCATTGGCCAAGCAGTGTTGTAATTATTAGTACAGTTTCTGTGTGAATATCTTGTGTCAGGGCAGCCAGGAATAAATTAACAGCTTCCATCAAATATGTCTCCAAGGACTTCTTCTGTTTCTTAACTTTTCAATTGTATGTAGTTTGCTTTTCTCCTGATGTTTTAATTTCCAGTAATGTTCACATAGTTTATCCAATTTTATATCTTAACATTTGTATTATTTATTTATATGACCATTGATTTTTTTGTGTTATCAGGATTTATTATGTGATTTACAATTTAGAAGTAGGGTTTTTACTCCCCAAGTCTTTTAAGTTATCTGCCCTTCATGTTAATGTCTAGTGTGATTCCACCATAGCCAGAGAACACTTTGTTTCTGTTAAATTTATTGACTTGTGGACTTTTGCTCTAGGCTGCTAAGATCTACTGACAACTCTTCCAGGGACATTTGAAAAAAAATGTGCTTTTTGAAGGTTTTGAGTAGAGAACTCTATGAATATTGATTACTCTTTATTGATGATGTTGAGTTCTGTTTCTTTCCAATGCCCTGGCCAGTTATTCTATAAATTATTGAAAAAGGATTATTTATGTGTGTAGTCACAACTACAGATTTTACCAGTTTACCTCCATCCTTTTGGTTGATTTCACTGTGTGAAATTTTTGCTTGTTTAAAACTCCTTATCTATTTTAAAATAAAATAATTTTTATTTAAAGATTTTAAATGAAAGAATGCATCACCTTGTGAGTTTTTTCCCTTTCCTCCTTTCTTGTTTGCTGTGAACACCTGCTTAAGGTTGACATTTCTTTCTTTCTTTCTTTCTTTCTTTCTTTCTTTCTTTCTTTCTTTCTTTCCTTCCTTCCTTCCTTCCTTTCTTTCTTTCTTTCTTTCTTTCTTTTCCTTTCTTTTGTTTTTTGAGACAGAGTCTCTTTATGTAGTCCTGGATATTCTGGACCTTACTATGTAGACCAGGCCACCCTATAACTCACAGACATCCGTCTCTTCCTTCTAAGTGTTGAGATTAAAGGTGTGTGTCAGTATTGTATGGCAGACTTTTCCTGGGGAGATGCAACACACACACACACACACACACACACACACACACACACACACACACACTATGGTTACTCACTTCAGAAAGGAGCCTATAACAAGGAGCCTATAACAGACAAAAGTACAGATACCACCAAAGTCCAATTTGGTGATCCAGTGAATTTTATTGAGTTTGCTTATAGAATATGAACACAAAAAAATAGAAAAAGAGCAGCAGCACCAACGTTCACACTGGTTGACAGCTCACTAAGCCTGGAAACATGGGGCATACAGCACAGCCTGTAACCAGTTCAATCAATGGAAAGTGTGGATTCCAGGATTTCCAGCTGATCTAAATCTCTTCTGACAATTTGACTGGTTTCTACATTTTCAGACTGACTGGTCTCTATGAGTCTTCTGTTCATGTGTGCTTGTCTGAAAGTAACTCACAACAGTCTTTACTGTTTACTCTCAGGAAGGGGCCAAATAAATGTGCTCAGTTTCAGGAACTTCTTGGGGTTATGTTGACTTGTTTACTTTCTATCTTAAAAATCATTCCTGTCAATTGGATTCAATCTTAGAGGAAACTGCTACACAAGAACCACCATACCAGACACAGTTTCTGATAGATTTATGTTTTTTGGATACAGTCCCTCTCTTCATATAACTTAAGTCAATTTTAATATAGTGATATAGTTATCGCATTTCTTTGATTAACAATTACTATTTATATATTATATGCTTATGCATAGTATATAGCAAATCTAATCTTATTTCAATTTATCTTTGTCCTTATGTTTTAGAGAAAATGTTGTACACTGCTTAAAATTTTCCAAATGCTTTGCACATCTTATGAATTTGCTTCTTCAAATGTGTGCATTTAATGCAATTGAGGATATCTTAGTATTTGACACTATTATTTGGGGTGTTTCTTTATTTTATTGATTTACTTTTTATTTGTGTTTATATGTATGTGCTTGTTTATCTGTATGAATAATACTTGCATGCAATGCACAATGATGTCAGAAGAGGCTTCTCATGACCTGGAATTTAAGTTGCATCTCATCATGTTTCCTTTGTTATGTATTTGCTCAGCTGATACATCCTATTTCCTACTCTGCATTAAATTTTTCTTTGTTATGCTTGTCTATGGGTTATAATGATACTGTGATAGGCAAATTTGATGTATTTTCTGTTAGAGTTTTATCTTTTTGTAACTACTGCAGTGGTTGTTGTGATAGATGATAGATAGATAGATAGATAGATAGATAGATAGATAGATAGCTGATAGACAGATGAAAGAATAGATAGATACTGATTCACAGATATAAATTGTCACTTTCATAGTAGTATTATTTTTGGTCACATTATAACTGAATAACAAAATAACTGAAGCTGAATGACTATAAAGTCACAGATTTGTTTGGGTTCATAGTTATGGTTCATGATTGTGGGGCAGAATTCATTAATGGCCCTTTAAGGTGTCTCACTGCATCCAATAGAAAGAGACAGAGAATGTTGGTTTCCTTTACATGTAATTGTGAAAAATGTTTCTCTGAAAATTTATTCAATTTGAGAGTTATTTTTTGCTGGCCGTTAAAATATTTCCTCATTTCTTTAGACATCCTCAGCTTCTCATAAAAAAAACTTGATGTGTGTTTGGCACTTTATGGGAAGTGCTGCTTTTTGAGTTTAGTTACTTAAGAACACATTAGTGTTTTATGAAAATAGCCACCAACCTTATGACACCCCAGATTTATATATGTGTCAGTAAGATGTATTAAAAGGACTGTTAACTCGCCTGTTTCCTCAGCTGTTACCACACAGACATCAGCGGCCCTCTTTGATGTTGTTCAATTTTCTTCTTTGTAGAAGTCTTTCCTCTCTGTTCACTATGGGTAATATCTGTTGCTACATTTTCAAATTCATTCATTCTTTCCCTTGTCCCTCCTTTGTTATAATCTTTCCATTCCCTGAACACTTAATTTTTTGTCCATCTTGTATTATCTTTAATTTCTCACTCGCTTCTTCTGTATACATTCCATTTATTTGCTAAGAAACTCCATTATCTTCATTTTTCTGGTTTATTAATTTTTAATGTATTAAGTAGTAGTTATTATTCCTTGTTAAAAACTTGAATCAACTTTTATTTAAAATATTTTTCATATAAATATATTATCTGACCTTTCAGCACCAATTTGAATACCATTGTTCAAAAACCATTTTCATAGAACCAAGTAATGATGTCAATATATTAAAATAAATAATGTTAAATAAAACAACCTACAGGGTTATTTTATAACATAACCTCAGGAAAGGTCATTTGGAAAGATTAATGAAAAAGCATACTAAACTCAGAAACATTACTCTGGGTCCAGAATAGGCCACCCAAGCTATTGATGATGGACAAAAGGATGTAGGAGAGATTGATGTCTATAACATATAGAAATGTGTGAATGTTTGGTTATTATTACATCTATATTTATTCCATTATTTTCTGAAATTAAACAAGTTGCAAGTTTATATATTGTGGAGGTGTCAATTTTCAGAAAATTAATTTATAAATTAAAAGCTGTGGCATTGTAACCCAAAATCTTACTTTAGTCATTGACATGAGGAATTTAGTATTCACGCAAAATGAATCTAGACTTTGTAAAGTAGTTACTGAAAAAAATGAGGTTTGAGAATTCACAGTACTCTATTTAATACTGATTGGAGAATGTAAGAACAGAATATGCTACTGACAGTGTATAAATAATACTTATGGATATTAATGGAATGTAATGAGAAGTTTAAGATCACATAATGCATCTCGTTTATATTTTTAAATATGTATATGATATTTGGTTTTCAAGACCATTACCAAACCAATATAATAAAAAAGCAATGCTTTCAACAAGTAGTGATATCTATGTGAGAAACAATAAATCATAAATACAAAAATTAAACTGAGATGGATCAAAAACAAAGCAAGAAACTTTTAGGCTTTTTGTAGGGTGCATAGGAAGTCTTGAATGTGCAACATCCTGATCTAACGTGTGCTATTGACATGTGGAAGGACATATCAAAGACTCCAAGGTCTCAGCCACATGGAATGGTGAAGTCTTCCTTAGGTGAGACACAAGGGGTGACAACGTCTTCTTTGGGGATCCAAGTGTAAATATTGATGTGCATGCAGATATATGCCAAGGCAATATTCTCCTTTCATCCGGATATTTAAAGCCTGAAACTGCTTGTCTTCAGAGACTGCCTCCACTGAGGTGAGATAAACCTGTCTCCTTGTTTCATCTGTATACCATAAAGTCTGCCTCCTTCGTTATCTGCATGTAACGTAACAACCTTACCATCTATTTAAGATGAAGGCAACAACCCCTACTCCATGTGAAATTTACTGAGCTGCCTCGGTGTTGTGGTTTCTCCATCAGAGAGACTAGTACATCCATTCCCAGAGTTTCTGTGTATATGCGTCCATGACTTTTCTTGATTACTTCACCACCCCATTCAAGTCTATCCTGAAGGTGTGCTGGATGCTGCAGTTCTTGAAAGAACGAGTCAAGATGGAGGAGATCATCCTGACAACAAGAGTTAGACACATGCTAATGACACATAAACTGGACTAGCCATAAACAAAAATTACTGACATGAAAATCAGCATTCCATACTCACAGAAATCTCCTATTAAGAAAGCCAAAAAATGACCAGGTATAGTAGTGTATGCCTTTAACCCCTGAATTTGGGGGACAGAAGCAGGCAGTTTTCTAGTTTTCTTTGAGTTTGAGTCCAGTCTAATCTTCAAAGTGAGTTCCAAGGCAGCCTGTCTCAGGAAAAAAAAATAACTGAAAAGGAAAACCATAATCTTATAAGTAATCAAGTGTGTGATACATAAATATAATAAAAATATTCATTACTATAATTTATATTATTATAATGAAATTATAAACAAACTTAAAATACAGAAACACTGGTGCAATATATACTTCATGAAGAAATATATATAAGAGACAACTTAACCCAATAAAACTATTAATCATTTGACTGAATGCAAACTGAAATATGAGATATTGTTGCTCAAACACTGAATGGCATGCAGTTGAAGAATGTGTGTGTCTGTATAAAGAAAGTACATTTTGAGGAAAACTGACAGCTATGTATATAATGAAGCCACATATAATCTATAAATGTGTAGCCAAACTTAAGCATTTACTCTGGAGAAATAATACATATACCCAATGATACATTTTAAACAAATATTGACAGCATCTGTCTTCCTTTAGCTCAAACACAAATAATACCAATTCCATTCATTATAAACCTTCATATGCATGTGACTTCTATCAGAAAAAAAATGCATGTCAATAATGATTGTACTTTCCAACTCAAGGAATTGTTTCTACCAGCAAATTACATAGAAGATCGATGCTAATTCTCAACAAAGTTTCCAGTGAGGAATATTGTTGACATCTTCACTTTAACCCATGACAACTAGGGCAGAGATAAGAAATTGGTATTATTTAATCTCCGTGATTAGGGCTGGAGAGATGACTCAGCCACTAAAAAGGTTTCCTACTCTTCCACAAAATCTGAGTTCAGTTTTTAACACCCATGTCAGGTGGCTCACAACCACCTCCAACTCTGCTAAAGCAGAACCTGATGTTCTTCTGGACTTTTTGGGGCAACCCCCACATGTTCTTTGTGCACACAGAAGCATATGCATGCACATAACAAATGATAAAATAAATACTTTACAGTCATCAAGTTTGCAGCAACTGATTTCAACAGCAATAATAAAAATACATTCATTTTGAATTGTGAACTTCCACATTTCAAGAACGTTCTGGTATTTCTTCATGCTTAATCATTTCAGTGGTACTGACACTTCGTTTATATTTCCATAAATAAAACTTACCTGAAGATCAGAGAGTAAAACAGCCCCACTGCTCAGCCTTACAGAACAGGCAGTGGTAACACACACCTTAAATTGCTGTATCCACACTAGCTTGCCCTAGAAATTTGGTGATGCATGCCTTTGATCCCAGTGATGCATGCCTTTAATTCCAGAACTAGAGAGGATTATAAAATGGGGGAGACAGGTCTCAGTCTCTTTCTCATTCTGAGATTCCTGGAGGCAGGATTGTCATTTTCAAACTGAGTTCAAGGTGAGAGCTGGTTCTCTGGCTGTTTTACTTTTCTGACCTTCAAATTGAACCATAATTTCTGTTCCTGAGTTTTTATTAATTGTGTGGGACTCTTAATCAAATGATTGTTAGTCTGTGAGTAATATCATATTTTGGGATGTGGGCATAGTTTTCTAGGCTACTTTCTGATGTAGACACTGATAATCTTATGTGTACCACTTGGATGAAAGGCATGCACCAACCAATTTCTATGGCAAGCTAGTGTGGCTACTGGGATTAAAGGTGTGTGTCACCACTGCCTGATCTGTAAGGCCCAGCAGTGGATCTGTTTTACTCTCTCATCTTCAGGCAAGTTTAATTTATTAAAATGCAAATGAAATGCCACTACATTCAATATTTTCTTTCGAGCTAAAACTCACTTTATTTTAAACCCAGTATGACATTTCTCGTACATCACTTTCTACTGAGATTTGAAGTCTTGTTTCATCTCCCATGCTTGAATAAAGTGCATTTTCTTCATTTATTAACCCTTCTAATTTCCCAGGCTTTCATCCATCGGAGAGATTTTCACACTGGATGCTGTTATTTAATATTCCTACCTGTTTTCCTTGCTTCAGGCCAGCATGAGACAGAGACAGTGTCTCGCTCATGATCTTTACCCTTCTATCAGTCATAATACCTTGGCATAATGTGGAATTCTGCTAAGAGTGACGTAAAGTTACTATCAAGTATATTTTAACTTTGCTTAGACTGTTAATATTGCATAAATCATATGCATGCCTTGTTACTGCTAAAATTAATCAGTTGCCTTGGTCAAACATAAAATAATGGGAAACTATTTATAGGACACATGCATCTACTTTCCTATCTACCTAGGCATCTGGGCAGACATTTATCATCCTGTCATCCTAGTCTCAAGTGCTATTGCTCAGTTAACATGATTAATTTAGTACGTAAGCTCTCCAAAAGTCTTGTCCATCTATTACATAATCCTTGAAGTGATCAGCATATGGCTAGATTAGCTGAAAGACAATTTTCCTCTTTGAAGACCTGTATTTTTCAATTTGGATTACATAAAGAATAACCCAACCTCCAACAGGCTAAAACTGAAAGGAAGGCACAGTTTTAGGTTAGCATCATACTGAAGAGAGTGGCTGTCAATTATTCTGGATAAAAGGTTACTAGAGCAATGTTCTTTAATGCCACAAATTACTCCAGTAGATCCATATTACCATATTGAAATAGGTATGTCATTGGAATCACTGCTCTGTGGATGTACTTGCTTTTTTAAAAATGACTTTTGAATTTAGTTTAGCTGTCAGAGTGAAGAGTTGGTAAGGTAAATTTAAGTTCCCATTACAAGCCTAGTCGCATTCATATTTCTCTGATAAGTTATATAAAAATATATCAATTATATCAGAAGTAATTTCTATCACTATTTCAGAATGTATTTGGGTGTGACGGAGCTACAGTAGGTTTTAGGAAGCTTATCTCTATTAGCATTAAATTTTTCTTTATCTGCAAATTTTAAAGAAAGTTCATTCATAAAATGTACAGCTGAAATAATGGTAAAAATTTTAGGAAGTATGTACATAACTTTGTATTCTAAAGTAGCATTAAGGGTGTTTGGTGAGCTTATATAATACATTAATATAAATTAAGTGTTTTTAAGTTAACTTTAAATGATTTTAAACATAATAGATAGCTCACAATAATTTCTTACACATATTAAAATATTATTGAGTAAAATGTTTAGGTTTTATATGCTCTTTATTTTCTTTAATCTTCAATGAAATAACTAATAATAAAATCTTATCCTAAAATATGAAGTATCTTCTCTCCACCACTTGGCAAGTAATGTGTCTTTACAACGACTTTCAGAGCTAAAGAAGGGCATTAGAAAATGAAATTTTTGTTGCTGTGGTAAAATTTCATTGATGCTCTTGACCCCAATTTAGGGATTTATGCTCTCAGGCACTGTAAGTCATTACTCTGATGCCTTTCGGAAGACTACACTTGATTTGCTGCCTTTATGGAGCCATGCGAAATAAAGGTTCCCTTTAAAATGCATATGCATGTGTGTGTGTGTGTGTGTGTGTGTGTGTAGGTGTGTGTCTGTGTGTGTATGTGTGTGTGTATATGTGTGTGTGTGCGCGCTCAGGCCTGTGTGCTAGAGGACAACCTCAGATGTCACTCTCACGTACACCGTCCACTTCCTTGAGACAAGATCTCTGCAACTAACCTGGAGCTCTTCCATTAGTCCGTTCTGTCTAGTGAAGCCAACAGATTCTCCTGTCCCTCACTCCCTAGTGCTCCATTTCAACTGTGTGACACCATTTCCAGCACTTACGATGGGTTCTGGAGAATCAAATGAGCATTCTCACCCTTGCTAGGCATTCTCCATACTGACTGAGCTTTATGCCCAGCTGCAGGACACCTTATCATTGAAATAGAAATACATAAGGCCATTACCTCTTTAAATGTGTTCTGGTTGCAAATGGAAGAAAGTAAGACAGAATCTTCCAAGAGGAAAGGGTATTTACAATTATGATTTTAGAATTTAGCAATCTAAAACCTTAATAAAATACTATTAAAAAAGAATTCTATCAAGTTTACTAAAAAGATAGCATCACTTGGTGAAGCAAAATTAACACAGCCACATTCCTGTTATAAAGGAAAATGGTTATCAGATAAACATTGTATTACAGAAATCAAATAGATAGATATAGGTCAGTAGACAGCCTAAATGATTATTGTTATTTGTTATGAAGATAAACCAGATAAATGTGTAGCCTCTATAGCAAGGAAACTATGATTAATACATATGTATGAGAATTTGGGCAAATAAAATATATCTAAGCCACACCTAGTTAGAAATAGTATACCCACATCATGAGTAATTTCGGTAAGATTTAAATTAAAATTATGAAACTTGTTATATAGTATTTTATACTATGACATCTAATTGATGCAAGTAATTATTAACAACAAAAATAAGAGCTCAAATACTGTACTTCTATTTCTCATGGACCTACGAGCTCTACTTTTAAACACAGACAAATCTAGATGGATGGTTAACTGGACAGTATACAGTTTGATATTCACAAATTTTCTTGGTGTACAGAACTTCGTAAGCTCATAGCTCACCAAACTGTGCATGAGTGAATCTAATGTTGCATGTTCTTAGGGATAAGTCATCAACAGTGATACACAGTATCACCCAGCAAGACATTCATATTCAGAAAGTTTTCTTAAAGCAGAGATGTGTAAGCATTTATGCATGGGGATAGGAGTGTAGTTGTACACCCTTAGGACTTTCTTAATCCCCTTTATCTGTACAGTTCTATCCTATATTTGAATCTGATGGTTTTGGGATTTACTCTGAAGTAAGGTACCCTAAGGAATGCTTGTCTCCTATAACCTCTATAGCCCAAATAGCTTGCAATTTAGTAATTACCAATAATTCTTAATTTAAGGTGGAGTCTCTCTTTATAATGTGCAGCCCTGTTTCAGAGAACTTTGACCACTCTGTCAAAAGTATCTCTGTGACAATTTCTACTTCAAGATAGCTCCTTCTCTAAAGCATACAGTAGGAACTACCTGTACCATTTGGTCAGTCTCCAACACACCATTTCACTTTCCATCTTTGTTCTCCTAAAAACATCAACTTAAGACAAACATTGCCACATGTGCTTTTGTGTAGCACAGACTGGATCCAATGATCTGCTTTCTCTTTCTCATCTAAGTACGTCTGGCTCTTTAGAGTCCTAATTAATAGCAGAGTTTGCATATGTTCAGACCTGCCAGAGCCTCTCTGACTTGGATGAGATCAATCCCCACCATGATACATGGTGCAGACACAAAAATACCAACCCAGAGTTAAATGTGCCTCATGATATACCATCCTAGTCCAAGGACATTGAGAACTGTCTTAACTCTATAGTGAACACAGGAGTAGGTGGCCCCGTGAACTGGGTAGACAATACTACCACTCTCATGCTTTATTGTCTCTGCAATGCCTGTGTTTCCTCTGTTGCCTTCCAGTCCCAGATATTCACACAGACTTTAGATGATGACAGTTGGGTATTCCTCATAATGACTCAAAGAAACTAGTACACCAGGGAATAATTTTCTCATTTCATCTCAATTTATGCAGCTCTTGTCTCAAAGAGCTATTATATTTTTCTGAAAAAAGTCTGAGAAAGTTTCTTCCTTCAGAGATTAAACTTACAAGGCTTTACTACCAAGATAATAATATGCCTTGAAATGATTTATTGCAGGGTATTCAATCTACTGTCCTACTGTGTGCTCAGTCTGTTTAAGTTTAGCCTGCCTTTAAGAGAGATGTGTGATTTCCCTCTGTATGCTGTGATTATTGTTAATGAATAAAGAAACTGCCTTGGCCTGTTGATAAGACAGAACTTAGGTAGGTGAGGAAAACTAAATGGAATGCTAGGAGAAGGAAGGTGGAGGAGAGAGACGCCACGGAGCCACTGCCAGAGTAAGACATGCAGAAACTTTGACAGTAAGCCACTGCCACATGTCGATACACAGGTTAATGGAGATGGGTTAAATTAAGATGTAAGCAAAAACCAATAAAGAGTTAGAGCTAAAGAAAAAAAGTTAGAGCTAATAGGCTAAGCATTGTTTTAATTAATACAGTTTCTGTGTGATTATTTTGGGGCTGAGCAGCTGGGAACGACCAAGTGGCCTCTCTCCTTGCAACAGATTGACATGCCAATTTGGTGGACTAAATCCGTGTAAAACCTGAGAAGGCTTGTAAGAAAACAATATAACCAACCTTACTATAATGTTCATTTCTCATGCAGTCAGATTTTACAATCTAAATGAAATGTGTAGCTTTATTATTAAGTGAGGTACTCTTTTTTTGTCCCTGACCCAGACCAATGTATTTGTGAATGTGTTATGGAGTACTCATTTGATAAACATAGTCAACAGATTGAAAATAACCTTCACTAAAGCATATATTCTATAATTGTTGGTAGAAATATGTGGATATATATTGGTAATATCTGTTTCTAATGCTATCCTGGGTCAGCTGCAGGAATTCTTTGAATTCCTTGAATTCCTTGAATTCTTTGTTCATTTTCCATACTATACTTTCTGTGCTATTCAACAGAGGGCAGAGGCACTCATGCAGAACATGGAGAGACAGAGACAACAAACAACTGAAAGACCTGCAGCCACAAATTATAAGCAGACAGAAGACATGTGAGGGGAATGGAGAATTCGAATTTGAGCTGGTCTTGGTCAAAACTAATACATGGGGAATTTTCTGTCATTACTTACTGTGACATTGACACAATGGCCATTGTATTGCTCAGTTTTTCTATTTCCACCTCTCTCAGACTGACCTAATTTTCTTGCTCATACTGCAAGTTCACAAGCTCCAAAGCTACAGAGAAACCTTGTCTCAAAAAAAGAAGGAAAGAAAAAAAGGAAGGAAGGAAGGAAGGAAGGAAGGAAGGAAGGAAGGAAGGAAGAAAAATAGGAATGTAGTAATCCTGGGATTCCTACCAAGGAAATTTCCATTTCAGATATATCAGTTTAAATTGCATTATCAACCATTGCACCAAAAAGGCATGTTATCTAATACTACACAAAGAAAGATACCCATATCTTAATTGTCCCAATATGTGCTGTACCCTCAAATGAATCAACACCAATTTCAGAGACTATACAACTCACTCATCTCCAATTCATCCTTGATTCTTACAGTTTCTGTTTAGATGCCATTTGTGTTCTATGACTTTTCATCGGATGTATAAAAAAATGTCTATTTATTCCAGATCAGACACCAATGATAAATCAAGTAAACAATTGCACAGAAGCTTTATAAATCAGCGACTTCATTGTGGCGACTTACAGAAGTCTGAGTAGCACATTCCTTACAGGAACAGAGGCAAACGGCAGGCAGCTGTGTCACCAAATTTCTCACTCCAGCCTGAGCGATGACTCCACACTGCTGCATTCCTGGTGATTGCTGTCCACTTACAAGGAAACTCAATCAATTGACCATTCTCCTTGCCCCAGCCATCATTATTGTCTACATAGCCTGGGGGAGTATCCTGGAAAGTTTTGTATGGATCAGTAGTTTTCCAAACCTTAGGAGTTTTGTTTGTTCTCTGAATCTTGTAAAGCTTATAAAACCTTCTCTGTGTTCCTATTCCTTCCAGGAGAAAATGTTCAAATTCCAAGGAAAGAGATAAATAGCATGCAGTCATTTAAATAAAAAGGTAAAAAAAAAAAAACCGAAGAAAGTAAAAGAGAAAGAGTAAAGAGAGTGAGTGAGCTAAAGGGAGAGTGTTGGAGTCTAGAGGTAATCTTGTTTCCGAATATATGTTGAAAGGCACTTAAATCAACCCCAGACACAGAAAGCCTGAAACTGCATGATTTCATTTTGATAAAATTTACCATGCTGACCTCATGGAAGTTGAAGCCAGAATAATTGTTACCAGAGGCTGTTAGTGAGGAAAGAGGAAATGAATAGATTTTAATCAAAGGCTAAGAAAGTTTCAACAAAAAATAGAACTGAGTCCTGAAATCTTTGGACAGAAGGGTGAATATATATAATAATAATATTCTATATGTTTCAAAATAAGTAAGATGGTATATTTTAAATATTTCACAGCAAAAATAGAGATAAAAAGTTATTGTCTATTAGTTATATTTTTGAATATTCACAAATTGTTTGCATATATAAAATGTTACTTTGGAGGAAGAGGGAGGGGACTGGGAGGAGGGGAGGAAGTGGGAATTTGGATTGTATTTTTTAAGTAATAAAAAAGAAAAAAGAAAACATTACTTTGTATTGAAATACTGTGAATATATAGCTATAGAATTTTATAAAATAATATAATTATTAGTGGAAAATAAACTGTACCTCTCCTTCTGTTTGATGACTTATCCTCCTATACAGGAATAAATTCTCAGATAAAAACAAGTTAAGTTCTTCTCAAAGAGAAGGGAAACCTAAAATTGTCTAAAATCTCTTGGCTCTTTCATAGGATATCATTGTGATTATGGGATTATTAGCTAATCTTCTTTGTATCACGAGTTCAAAGACACATATTGGTCACTTCCATTCATTGTGATTTTTGTTCTCATAATAGACCAAGACAATTTTATATGGCTATAGTCATTAAAACTATACTGCTGTATAGTGCTATAGTAATTAAGACTGTACTGTATTAACATGGACATATTTAAATATACAAACTGTGTACCTGCATAAAGCAAACTGAGTGAAATGAGACATCTTATAGAGAAACCAACTCAAAGTGAATTAAAACATAAATGTAAAACAAAATTTCATAAAAGTCTTAGGTTAAAAACAAGTAAATTATACATAATTAACAGATAGGTTAAAATTTATTAGAGCAAAATTATAATCTATATACAGCACAATTAATAAGTAGAGCTTTGTCAAAAGAGAACATTTTTGTTCTAATAAAAACTTCATAAATGGGGGAATAAAAGTAAAAAATAAAGAGAAGAGGAAAATTAAGTCACCCTCCCCAATATTCCTTAGATTCTTAGCTGGGGTCCTTCTTGTGGATTCCTGGGAATTTCCCTAGTGCCTGGTTTACTACCCTTCCCTGTAATAAGATTGATGATTGATGACTACCTTAATGGTTATCATAAAAATCATAAAACATTCATCCAGTAACTGAGGTAAACAGATGCAGAGATCCACAGCTAAGCCCTGGGTCCAACTCCTAGAGTCCAGTCATAGAGAAGGAGGAGTGGTATTATGAGCAAGGGGGCCAGACTATGATGGGGAAACACACAGAAACAGCTGAGTAGAGCAAATGGGAGTTCATTAACTCCAGACTGACAACTGGAGAACCTGCATGATATGGAAATAGGTCCTCTGAATGTAGGTGACAATTGTGTGGCTTGAACAGTTTGTGGGGCCACTTACAGTGAAACCAGTATTTATCCCTAATGCATGAACTGACTCTTGGGAGACCATTCTCTATGGAGTGCCTTACCTTGTTCATCCCTGATACATTGGGGAGGGCCTTGCTCCTGCCTCAAGTGATTTGATAGATTTTGTTGACTCCCAAAGGGAGGCCTCACCCTCTCTGAGGAATAACTGGGGTAAGGGAAAAATGAGGGGAGCAGAAGGACAGGAGGGAGAGGGAACTGAGGTTGGTATACAAATAAGATTGTTTTAAAAATAAAAAAATATATCTAAAAAGAGAGAGTTGAAGAAAATCTGAGGCGAACACATGTACAATAGAGAATGATTACCTGGAGTATGTAAAGAGTTTTGAACTAAACCAGAGATCTATTAGCTGATCTAGGCTTCCTGAGGAGCTGGCTAAGAGCAGAGCACATGCTAATGCCTGTAGACAAACGTAAAGTTAGTTCATGCCATTGACAGGTGTTGCAAATTAAAACTGTAGCATACTGATGGAAATTATGAGTGTCTTGACTGTGTAAATGTCTATTTCCTTGTGATATTGTACTATTTGTTTTTCTATGTGATATAAATGACACAGTAAATGATCTGTGTTATCTATCCTGAATGCCTGTTAATGTATTATCTCTAAGTAAATTGTTTGTTAAAGTTCTTAAGGATTCTTACTTAATATATCAAGTATTACAAACACATTTGAAAATATGTAAACATTTAAATGGATCTCTAAGCACCCTTCAAACGAATAAACATTAGAAAATTGTAACATGTTTTGATCGTTTAAAATTTTATCAAGGTCGTCGCATCCCCACTTATTGTGAAACACACAGCGGGCACGTTCATCTTTAAACATCTCCATGAATCACTGTTTCTCCAAATATCCTAATGTGAAAAGTCTTGGACATTTTATAATCAGATCTTTTTATTATTTTATTTTTAGGGAGATATTTCGAGTTTTGTATTCTAACACTGGTTCAGTGTCTGACCCTGATAAAATGATAATGAATTGATAGGGGAATCAATGAATTCCTCATTAATAAAGATCACTGATAACCTAGATACCATCTGGAAGACTAATCTTCCATTTCTACTTACAACTGAGGAGGAAAGAAAGACTTTCATCCGCTTCCCTGCATTTTTAGGTTTGTGCTCTCAGTCTTTCCAATCCCGCATGGCTGACAGTCGGAAAGCCAGATTTTCTCATTCTGTCAGAAGCTATTTTTTATGGAAAATGAAATTTGGAATTGTACAGACATGTAGTTAATATTTATCTGTGTCTAGATTTTAACTCCATAATTTTATTCCAAATATTATGTTGTTGTTTTTTTAACTCAAGAGAAAGTTTAACTAGCCCTGACTCATATGAAACAAACATGGCAACACAAAGGTTCTCTTATAAGAATTAAAATAAATATTACCACTCTGTAGGTTCTAAGGCACAAACCTAAATAATTTACTCAGGCAGGACTGTCAGCTGTTGACAGGGTGTAAAGCCTACTGCCCATCCCAGAGTCTGTGGCTCTTTTATAAGCAGCCCCTGTCTGGAAACCTTTCTCTATGCTTGGTCCCACACATGCCTTCATTCTAGGCAGTAGCTTTCAATAGTCCATCCAGAGCAGAGTACAGATTGCAGGGCCTCTCTCCTCTGTGATGGGCCCCAATGGTGTGCATTTTCTAGTCTTCAGATGATCCTGGGACTGCTAGACCAGTTGGATTGTAAAAGCTCTACTCCAGAGTGATTTTCAGAGCAATACTTTGTAGGAGTGAAACACACATTGCTATTTGTTCATGTTCGAACAGAAACTACCTTAAAACCCTTAAGCTAGTGATTTTTCTTACAGAATAACTTTTGATTGTTACTTAAGCAAAACCTTTTGGACATACTTATTATCATGGAAACATTTTTATAACATAAAACTCAGGAAACTGAAAATACTAAGCCTAGTGTTCATAATATCAAATTATCTAGAAATGCATCATTTTACTAATTAGTATTTTGTTATGATTATCAATGTTATATATTCTATACATAGTGCTCTTAGAAAGTAATTATTTAATTTACTATACAATAGAAAATTCTATCAAATTTATATTCAAATGTTAATCATTTTGACATAGCAAATCTTATTGCACAATTTTTTTTCTGTTTCCAATATTAGAATTCAGTTTCTCTAGAGGATAACCTGGCAGATTTTATGATTTGGAAAGTGTATCAGTCTGAAAAAGTCACTCTATGCATTCTTTCCTTTCTGGGCAGTTATATGGAGTAATCTATGAAACATGAATTCCGTGGCCCCAGTGTATCCTGAAACCATGGCCAACTGAGCCCCGAACATTCTGTGGTTTTGGTGTATTCCCTGCATTGTTGCAACTTACAGAATAATTACTAGAGTCAATGGTTTCTTCCATGTTCTAGGCTCTGCTATATCTTCAGACTGATCACTCTTATACTTGAGGACAATGTAAAGTAAGATAAAGTTACTGAAAACAAGACCTGCTGAAGGAAGACAGTTTCCTTACAAATGGTTAACTGAGGGATCTTCCTCTATTCAAATACAACAGGCAAAGGGCCATTAGTATGAGCAGCCCAGCACTCTTGAGTTGAGTGTTTTGAGGACTGGGCTCATAAACCCAGAGCTCTATTCCTCTGGGCCCTAAGACCTAAAGATTTATCGCTCCAAATCAGAGAAAGCAGAGGCTTACAGTACTAAATTACAAGTTTTACATCTTTAAAGTCAGAGTCTTAAACAGTTCCAGGCTCTGAGACATGGAATTTCATATCTCCAAATAACTGGAGACATGTGGCTATAGGTGCCCTTGTCAAAGTTTATTTCTCTCTACTTTGTGTACTAGCCCCTGGATTTTGACAGTTGGGCCCTTAGTTCTTAACAACAATTGTTACAGATTCTGGCTGTTGGGTGTCTGGACCTTGGACCTTGTGCCCACTCTTACATCTTGGCAACTTTTGAAAGAATCTTTACACCTACCAGGCTCACTATCTCTTCATTACCCACTGATAAATCTTGATAGATGCTGCACTTCCTATTTTAAAGGAAATCATTTATGATTAAATGGTTTGCACAGAATACAGCAATGACTTTAAATGTAGGGGGCTATTTATCTCCAGCACCACTGATTTCCCAGTGGACCAGATCCTGAATGAAATCTGTGACAGATATGTATAAATTCTCCAAATTTCATAAAACTAAACAAAGTTGTTTGATTTGGGACAAGTGCCCTGGGAAAGGCTAGAACAAGTTAGTCTGTCCATAGAAGTTCTTTTTTTCTTAATAGGATTCTGTGTCAAAATCTCAGTGTTTTATTTGTTGTTGGTAGATGTAAAAGGTACATCACTTGATATAACTAAAATAACTCTTTAAAGGTATAACAGCTGTCTGAGAAATCGTGGTATATTATTCAGTTTGGTAATACATCTGAACAGATATGTTTAATCCTTTTGTATACACAATCTTGAGTTATGTTTAAACAATGACTCATCTTTTGTCTTTTGAAATTACACCTTATTTTTGCCCATCAGATTCAAGCTCAAAAAGAGACCATGTCTCAAAAGACCAAGACAGAGAGTTATGAAGCTTGATCTTCCCACATCCTCTCCACATATGTGGGATGCACATACCTATACACACACATATATATATGCACACTTATAAATATAAAAGATAAAAAGAAAAGCAAAAAACAGAAAGAAAAAGAGAAGTTAGTTTCTCTGTTATATTTAGATGTAAAAATGTCTCCCCTAGGCTCATATACATGTATGCTTGTTCTCCTACTGGACAGTCGATTTGGAGAGGTTATAGAACATTTTACAAGTGGAAATTAAATGGAAGAAGTCTATTATGAGGTCAGGTTGTGAAGTTTATAGCCTAGTCCCAAGTTGTGACTTCTCTTTCTACTAAGTGTTCCACTGAGATGGGAAGATATAAGCAAACCTTTCAATATCCTGTCAATGCCATGAGCTAAATACAGTTATGTCTTTTCTGCCACGATGGACTGCATCCCAAAAAGTGTGGTTCAGATTAAACTTTCCATTATGTAAGTTGCTTTTTGACAATTAGTCACAGCAATGAGAAAAAAATTATCAAATAGAATAGAAGGAATATAGAGTACTTTTGTGCATAAAGAGGTTGTATCCAAAGATATGGCATGTCTCAGGAAATCATGCACTTCTCAAATACAAAAGGGCGGTTGCAGAGAGGCTATTGTAGTAAGGAAGCAAGACAAGAACTAAGTCAGAATTCATCTCTACCAGAGCAATGTATGAAAACATTGCTAAATGTCAGGAATGATCTAGGAGAAAAGCCCTAAAGGATACGAAGAGAGCCTGTTCTACATGTGAGCAAGAGATCCTCTCTATGATCAACTGGGCTATACTTCTCATTTATGACCACACAGAGGTTAGACTTCTGACTTCCTAGGAGACAAGGCATAACCTTCTTTGATTATAAGTAAAAGAAATGGACCCAAGTTCACCAATAATGAAAACCTTACATTGTTAATCCAATAAGAAGTGTTTAAAGAGATTTATATGAATCTTTACATCCCAAAGATGCAGAAAAACATTGGCAATTAAGAACTTTCCAAAGTAAAGTTTCTCATAAAATAGAGGACAAAGGCCTAGAACCAAGAAGAAACCTACCTACAGCTTATTTAAAAAGGGAAGAAGTTGTCATGACCACCAGGACAGTAGCCTCTTCCACTTGGCATGGATTTATACATCTTTAAAAAGGAGCTGACTGATAAAAAGATCTTTATCCCAAGACACTGCTAAAGATGGAACTCAGATGGATGAATACTTTAAAGTAGAAAGATAATATCAGGCAATCACACTGGAAGATGCCTCTATTTCAATTTCCCCATTTCCATGAGCTCTTGCTGTAGGCTTATAGCCTACTGCTACACTGCAGGCCTGCTGACTTATATCTGATTTACACATACCACTAAATTCTATTGTGACTGATGATACTCACACTCACACATACATCACATCCTGCTTTAACAAATATGCTAGCTGTGTGGTTCACCCTATTGTTAGAAAAGGTTTAATCCCAAATGCAGTCAATGATATTCAATACCAAATTAGAATTGTGTGTCTACTTCACTGATAAGCTTGCCTTCCCAAAGAAGTTGCGCAAACCTCACAGGTCATAGTCTTTACTCTGGTACATGTAGAATACAGCCACTTGGATGGAATTAGGAGTGCCTGGGGACTCTTGCAGCCTTGAGTTATTTACATTTTTGCTGCTCCTCCAAATCTGCTAGATTCTTAAAGTTATCTTCCAAATCCAGCATTCTGCTTTCTCATTTGCTTGTGGCAATGGCTACAAGAGGAAACTTCTCTGTAAGAATATAGTTTGGTTTGATCAATGCTTTCAACTGTCCTTATATTTGGGGATTATACTTAATTCATAAATGTGCTGAATTCATACTCATCTTCTGTGTGTTTGGCAGAATCCATGCTTTGTTCTTTTGATTCATTTTTTTTGGGTGGGGAGGGCTGCATTGAATACCATGAGATGTCTATCAGAGCATGCCATCATAGATTGTATTTCAGTTGGATATCACATATTTGCATTATATTTGTCGGCCCTTTAAATATACCATAATTGTGTAGTTTAAGTGTATCTGACTGTCAAATTAAGAATGAATAAAAGGGACTAACTTATATAAAAGTGCCTAGAACTCTACTTGACAGAAATCCATGACAGTAGAAGATACAAAATATATATTTAGTCTTTTTAGTAAGGATGGGGTGATACTCACAGAGTGCTATGGAGGGAGGTTGCTGATTGTTACACATATTGCAAGTTAAAGTATGGAAGACAGCTCTATTTACTCTGGTTAGCACTTTGCTTCACCAATATATACTACAAAACATTATTCTCAGAAGAGGAACCTGACTATGGCTATCTGCAACTTATTCAATCAAATCTCAGAGCAAAAATAAGGAACTTTGTGAGAGCTTTTATACTAGAAGAAAACCAGCATATCTAATTCCTTTGTTGCTTTGCAGACAAAAAAAAATGCCTGAGTTATGTGTCCTTTCCCATCAATAGGTGTTAGCATAAGTCACTCATTAATTCTATTAGCCTCAATTTCTTTGTCAGAATGTCTGGCATAAGAATTAAAAAGAAGAAAGGTTTGTCTTGAATTTGTCATTTTGGGAGACCCAGCTAGTCATGGCAGAGAGGGCTTGGCAGAGAAGCTTACATCATGCCATGAATAAAATAGAGGATAGATTTACAGGAGGGAGCTGGGCAAGATGTGACCTTCATGGACACTCTTCAGTGTCCTACATCCTTTTTAAAATATTTATTTATTTATTTATTCATTTATTTATTTATTTATTTATTTATTTATTTATTATGCATACAATATTCTGTCTGTGTGTATATCTGCAGACCAGAAGAGGGCACTAGACCCCCATTAAGATGGTTGTGAGCCACCATGTGGTTGCTGGGAATAGAACTCAGGACCTTTGGAAGAGCAGGCAATGCTCTTAACCTCTGAGCCATCTCTCCAGACCAGTGTCCTATACCTTTAGGCACGCCCTGCTTCAGACCTTCTACTGCCTTCCAATAAAGCCATCATATCATGAAGCCTCAGGTTTTAAACCATTGATTAATAGTGCCCCAGTAATCTATTCATTGCTGGAAATGCCACCACAGATACATCAATAATGTGTGTCATGAATTTCCTAAGAATTTTTTGATCCAATAACTTTAACAAAAATAACTATCAAACTTCTAGCAGTACTCATCTTGCACACACAAGCAGAACCACACAAGTACAAAGGGCCGATTCTACTTTTCTAAATTGTCTGCAGCAACATTTCTGAAAAACATGCTCTTTCCCTTAGTCACATGGATGTCTTTGTGATGGTGTAAATAAAGAAAATGTCTATCTCTAAAATGCAGCACTTTCTGTGCTTTAAGATGCTATATAAAAAGAGATGCACTTTCCCCAATGTAGACAATATGGCATTCTAAAAAGAAAGGCGATGATTGATGCCTTGGGAATAATGAGGATTTTGTTCCTGGGCAGCAATAAATTCTGTGAGAAGTAGGTGTGTTCTATACAGCTTTGTTCTTTTTTGCCAAGTCTGTGAAATAATTTGCTCTGATACAACTTAACTTGAATAATATCTTATCCTGAGTCTTCCTCCATGGCAGTACATGTTTCTGCCAGTACTGTGATCATCTTTTGGGAATTAGATGTGGGTAAAATGTATGTGTAAGCCATTATGCCACTGTAATTATGCATAGGCAACAGTTCTTCCCTTCACACTTAGAGTTTAAATGAACATATTTTGTGGCAGTGGTTGAGATTCTGAGAGCTCAGAGCTCTGAAAGACATGAGAAATCAACTAACTTAACTTGGCTCCTGTGTCCGTATTATCACCAAAGCTGTTTGTTGTGTGTTTCTCTAGGCTTCTTGAGATTCAAGAACTGGGAAATGTGCACTAGTTGGAGTTAAAATTTCATCTCTTTCTTGAATTCTTAAAAAGTTAAATTTTATTTAGTGGTTGAGAGCCTCATTAAAAGACAGGGAAAATTCCTTCAAACCTTACTTATCTAAACACAGCATCTCAAAATCTGATAGAGTGATTATGTTTAAAGAAATAAAAAGATGTGTTTTCTAATAAAACATTTGTTTCCACTGTCTGGTGCCTGAGAATTGTCTGTAACCTGTCACTCATGTTTTAAATAAAACGGTGATTGGCCAGGCAGAAAGTATAGGCAGGAAAGCCAGACAGAACGTGGAAATGTTGTAATGAGAACAGGAGAACTCTGGGAAGGAGGAAGTTGATTCCTACCACTCCTGCCCAGACCACCGAAGCAGCAGGATGTGATATGCCCCACTGGAAAAAAGGTACTGAGACACATGGATAACATAGATCAGTAAAATGGGTTGATTAAGATGTGAGAGTTGGCCAATGAGAGGCTACAGCTAATGGGCCAATCAGCCTTAATAACTTACAGAGATCTTTGTGTGATTTTCTTTGGGGCTAAACAGTTATGGGGTACCGGGTGGGACAAAACCCAACAAGCAGGCCTGGACCCGTTCATTGTTACAACTGTCTTTGCATCTTTGCATAATCTATCTAGTCTTATATTGCCTCATTTTCTGGTTCTGATATTTTTCACTTAAAAACGCTAATTAGAGACTCAAGTTCAACAAAGTAAGCACAAAACATAGGTGTCATTGTAGAATGGTAGGAGGGAGTCTGTCTTCAGTTTATACTAGGGAGTAGTTTCTATTGTGTGGCTACTCAATGCTTGAAAAGATTGTGTAGATGCACACAGACAATTGACATCTATTTGCATCTTTTGGATTCTCTACTGTATATTTATTATTAGTCTCATATGTTTATATTATAGAAGTCAACCCGAGTTCTTGATCTTACCTACACAGACCAACAACCATATTTTTTTTGGTTTTTTTCTAGCAAAAGACCTTTCTCAGTTTATTTTAATTATGTTATTATGTTAAAATTATGTTGGTAAGAATTCTCCATATATTTATTTAGCATAAAGGCATCTAATATTTTAATCTGTTGTGCCAAAATAATATCTTAGAATTGAATAACAGTGTTAATCAAACAGCAATATGATGATGGCATTGGAATAAGTAGGAAATTTTGAAGGGAGAGATAAACATTATGACTTAGATTATATACTTCATTTTGATATCTGTATAGTGATGTCTAGAAAAGATAAATGAAAACAAGGAAAAAGCTCAAGGATAACTGCATTATTTAGTGATTTTTCTCTGTAGAAACAATGGCTAAAACATCAAAATGAGTGATCTCTCCAAACAACAACGAAGGTGGTAAGAATATCATTTCACTATGGGTAAACTTAACACACTAGTGATTTCCAACATCTTTAAGCAGTTTATTAACGCTTAACTCTAAAAGTACTTTACTTGGCAAAATTTTACAAATCATTAACTAATTTTTACATATTTGGTAATTGCTTTTTCAAGAGAAGAAGTGAGAGAGTTGGGAGACATTCTGGGCTGTTTAAAGCCTCCAGAAGATATCCATAGACAGGGTATAGCAGCAGTGTAAGTTCTGAGCATGTAAAACTAAGGTCAAATAGCAGGAAACTGAAACTAGCTAGCTGTCAGAAAGGACTATTTCCTCTGCTATGGCCAGAGGTGAGCATAAGGGATGTCTGTGTATGCTTTAGAATCCAGCAGTGTCCTGAGGGAACAAGGTAGAATCACTGTACCTTTTCAGAGCCTAAGTAGCAGAATACCCTGATATCAGTCCCAGCCTTATTCCTCAGAGGCAAGACTGCAACTTTCTCTGGAATTCTGGAAGAAAGTAGACTTTAAAAATGGAAATCCTTCTCATCTTTAAGGGCACATAAACCAGACCTATCTGAAATGCTGAGACTGGTATCCTCTTATCCGTCAAAATGATTAAAATGCCCACCAAAGGGAAGGGGAACCCAATCATCCCAATGAGGTACAATGCTGACCAGGGGCCTCGTACATTCTAGGTTATATTATGACTAACTTTTGCTAAACTTTTCAACTGCTTTGTATTTTTATTTATTGCTTATAGTTCACACATTGTTACAGCACTCTTAACTTTTATATCATAGGACAGATTTGGTGAATTTCATTTCTTTTCTATATTTTTTCTACAGTTAGAGATCTATAAGAGTTTCTCTCTTCCCGCAATACTTTTTTTCTCATTTTTTTATTAAAAATTTCCATCTCCTCCCCTCCTCCTCCCCCTTCCCTCCCCTCTCTTCCACCCATACCCCCACTCCCTCCCTCTCCAAGCCAAAGAGCCATCAGGGTTCCCTTCACTATGTTAAGTCCAAGGTCCTCCCAGCTCCCCCTAAGTCCAGGAAGGTTAGCAACCAAACTGACAAGGCTCACAGTAAGCCCGTCCATGCTGTAGAGTTCAAGCTCATCGCCGTTGTCCTTGGTTTCTCAGTCCTCCTCCACCATCAGCCACATTCAGAGAGTCCGGTTTGGTCACGTTCCATCAGTCCCATTCCAACTGGACTTGGTGGTCTCCCGTTAGATCTGTCCCACCGTCTCAATGGGTAAACGCACTCCTCATGGTCCTGACTTCCTTGCTCATGATCTCCCTCCTTTTGCTCCTCATCAGGACCTTGGGAGCTCAGTCTGGTGCTCCTATGTGGGGCTCTGTCATTTTCTCCATCCAACGCCAGGTGAAGGTTCTATTGTGATATGCAAGATATTCATGAGTATGGCAATAGGATCTGGACATTTCTGGCACCCTCTCCTCAGCTGCCCAAGGAACTAGCTGGGGGGGTCTTCCTGGACACCTAGGAACCCCTCTAGAGTCAAGTCTCTGCCAACCCTAGAATGGCTCCCTTAATTAAGATATATAATTCCTTGTTCCCATATCCACCCTTCCTATATCCCAACCATCCTATTCTCCCAAGCTCTCCCCATCCTCCACTTCACACTTTTCTCTCCCCATCCGCCCATCCTCCCATCCCACTCCACCTCCAAGTTCCCATTTTTTGTCCGGCAATCTTGTCTACTTCCAATATCCAGGAGCATAACTATATGCTTTTCTTTGGATTCACCTTCTTATTTAGCTTCTCTAGGATTTTTTTTTTACGAATTATAGGCTCGATGTCCTTTATTTATAGCTAGAAACCAATTATGAATGAGTACATCCCATGTTCATCTTTTTGGGCCTGGGTTACCTCACTCAGGATGGTGTTTTCTATTTCCATCCATTTGCATGCAAAATTCAAGATGTCATTGTTTTTTTACCGCTGAGTAGTACTCTAATATGTATATATTCCACACTTTCTTCCAGTGTGGTATCCATTCATATTTCACTCTCTTCCTTCCCTGTTCTTTTATCATTTTACTAAAATATTAATATCCTTAGTTATACAGAACATATGTATTTTCCACAACTAGAAAATTTGTCCTTCCACCTCTTTACCATGTTTGTGACAAACGTAAAGGGCTCACATGTCTCTGAGTAGAAGCCAGCCTCCCTTCCCCAAAACAGCAGCCAAAATAGAATTGTGAGTGAAGGCAACTTATCAGTTGGGGCTACATAACAAATGGAAAGGTATGCTAAAAGAGGAAAAAAGTATTTTTTTTTAAATTATGAGCAAAAAACAACAGGGAAGAACTAAGACTATCAGGTGCAACACCCACTATGACACCTATAGAGGAAGAACAACAATCCCCAATAGTGGAAACTAAAGTCAGAAAGATAGCTGAAGTAAAAAGAAGGATGTCAGACACAACTTTAAAAATAAAAGTATAAGAGGTGCTGGGAGATGGTTCATTTGTGAATATATTTATCAAGAATCCAGAAGTACAAATGTCAGTTCCTAGTACCTACACTGAGCTGATCACATTCACTTGTAATTTGAGCTTCGGGGATCCCATACCTTATTCTGGTCTCCATGATAGCCCCCACACACGTGAATTACACCTGAAAGGGCACATGTACACCAGCACAAATATAAACAAATCTGTTTAAAAAAAATCACTGACTATACAAAGGACTCATAAGCAGATAAACACTGAACACCTACCCAAGAGAAATACTGAAGCATATGAAGACTCAAGAATCTCGGAGAAGAGATTCAAAATGATAGGAGGAGTTTTGGCAAGGAGATTACATTATGAAAAAGAACAAACAAACAGAAATTTTGGAAATGAAGTGATCAGTCATATACAAACACAAAACACATAAACATACATATATGTATATTTAAAGAGAGGGACAGAAATTATTATTAGATAATTTCGCCCTTCCCTTTTCTCCCTCCAAAATTTTCCATATACTCCATATACAATTATTAGCTGCGCAGTGGTGGTACATGCCTTTAATCCTAGCACTTGGGAGGCAGAGACAAGTAGATCTCTCCGAGTTTGAGGCCAGCCTCATCTACAAGATCTAGCTCCAGGACAGGCTCCAAGGCTACAGAGAAACCTTGTCTCAAAAGAACAAAATAAATACAATTATTACTAATCATTTAATTTCAAATAAGTTCTTTTTTAATCAGTTATGCTCATATGACAAAAGAAATATACAGTATATGTTTAATAGTAATAATACTCAATGAATTTGGCAGCATAGCAAATTCTATATGTTAAAGAATGTTTATATTGAAGAGATTTTTCTTTATTTGTTGTTGTTGTTGTTGTGTGTGTGTGTGTATCTGTGTGTCCATCTTTGTGCATGAGTGCATACGTGCATTTACAAAAATTCATGTGGCAACCAGATATTAAAGTCAGGAATTCTTCTCTATTACTTTCTATCTTATTTTTGGAGACAGAGTCTCTCACTGAGCCTGAAACTCAAAGTCAGGCATGTGCCACTGACATGACATACATTTTGATATGAGAATTGAGGACTAAACTCAGATCTTCACCCTTGTGTGACAAGTACTTTACTGACTTGGACACATCCACCATACAGGAAAATATTATCACAAGAAGTTCTAATCAGACAATTTAAGATATTAAATTAAAAGATGAAAAATTGTCGGGTGGTATTATCATGAACAAGTGACCAGCAGAACTGCTGGATCTATGCACAATTAAGCTCTAGCTTCCAAGCCAAATGAATACATAGTTACAAACATCCTAATGTGTCCTCATTAGAAAGACAATTAATATTAACTAATGCTTTATGTTCTAGGTCTATCTCAAAAATATTCTAAATTATGTAATATTCCTTGTTTTATAAACATGTCCACATCAACTTTGACCTGAGCTATTATTGGTGAATTCCTCTAATTAACTATTAAACATCTCTGGACCAACAGTATCATCCTTATTACCTTTTTTTTTCCTGACTTTTTTCTTTAGTATTTTTCTGTCTTCATTGTTTAGTTTCAAAACAAGGGGATCTTTTTAGAATATGAGTCAAGTTTAATCTCCTCTGTACATCTTCTAAATGGCTCTTATCTCACTAAAAGGAAAATTCTAGGTCTTTAAAATGCCCTTTGGAACATATATGATTTCCCTTCAAATCTACATCCTCATTTCTTCTGCTGCCTTTCAGGGGTACATTTTGCCCATCTAACACCAAGCTCCTTGTTGCCACTTATCTGAAATACCCTGTCCTCTGATGCTCATTCTGTGTATATGTTTACTTTTCAGGTGTGTGAAGTTGCTATTTCCAAGTATATGTGCACTACTCTCTCCTTTCTTATTTTTTATACAAGATAATAAGTTTTATTATGGCATTATATTTTACTTTGTCTTTGTTGGATCTCTGTCATTCCTTCCCCCTCTCATTCCCGTCTTCACCCAGTTGTAGAACAATGTATTCTATTAGTCCTTTTCCTGACCTCAAGTCACACAGATACAACCCTTCTCATGATTTATTCAAACTTATTTTCTCAAGCCAGCCACTGGTGGTGCACTCCCTTAATCCCAGAACTCTGGAGGCAGAGGTAGGGAGATCTCTGTGAGTTCAAGACCAGCCTGGTCCACAATAGCTCATTACAGAACAGCTCCACAGAGAAATCCAATTTCTCACCCAGAAGGACCCTGACTTTCAAGTTAATCAATTACTCTCTAGTCTTCTCAAAAGTTTTAATAATTTTTACTTTGATGTTCAGTGGACATCCCAATACATCATGTGTGCTGTGCTAAAGCATCATGGTAATCAGGCCCTAAAAGAATACACTCCTTGAGCAAATTCATTTTTCTCTAATCCTCACTCTTATGTAGCAAATAATGTAAACAGAAAATGGCGGTCCAGATGCCAGAGTAGCTGGTGGGAATTTGTTCTGTTTGGGATCATGGGTTGAATTATGGGTAGATATGTGGGTCACACAAGTACTAGTTTCAAAACTTTGGAAGTCATGCTCTTGCAATATGTTGTGCTATGTGGAAATTATGTTTAATAAAATGTAAAATAATATCAACATCACAGTAAAAACTAATCTGCATGGAATGAACCTATGTGTGAAGAAAATAAGGGGTGGCATGCTTTCTCCTTAAAACGACATGTATAAATATTTCTGGATGATTATCCAAGATGGAAATAGCAATGTTAACCTCTTCAAGAGAAAATCAGAAAGTGAATAGACAAGTTATTTTTTCTAAAGGCATTTTCATAATTTTTAGTAATATAAGCTTTTATCTAATAAGCAGATAATTATATCTCAAATTAGTTTATGTGTTTGGTGTTGATTTTAAAGTCCCTGAAATTCAATGTTAATATGACAATAAATAGTTAAAAAAAGAAGAAATATAAATGGTCAGTAAATAGTTTTTAAATTGTTCAGTATTTTTAGGTATCAGGTAAATGGAATTTGAAATTACTTTGAGATTTGTCTCCTTTCCATTAGAATAGCTATAATCAAGAAAACAAATGATAAAATAAATGCTGGTAAAATTTTGAGAAAGGAGGAACCTATATCTACTGCATGTGAGAGTATAAACTGGCGCAGCCACTAAGGAAGTCATTGAGGAATTTCACAAAAAATAAAAATATAGTTACTATATAGCCTTACTATATTTCTAACTGGCATGAATTCTACTCTATTCACCATAGCTAGAACACTGTCAGCCTATATGTCCATCAACTGATGAATGGATAATGAAAAAGCTATACCTATACACAAGTATTTTTATTTAGCTGAAAAGAAAAATAAAATTATGAAATTTGTGGTAAAATAGATAGAACTGGAAAATATCATAACAGGTGGGGTAATGCAAGTTTGGAAAGAGAAATGTTACACGTTCTTTTACATTTGCAGATTCTAGATTATAATTATATAAACATATATATATATACATATATACTTATAAATACATATATACGTATTTATAAGTCAATAAATGTAGCTTGAGGTTGTAAATCTAGAAAGGAAACAGTAGGTTAAAGGGGTTTAAGAAAAGACTTAACGGAATTTAAGTAATATGAGAGAGGAACAGTCCTCTCTCCTTTCCCCTTCATTTTTCCAAAAGTGGGAAAAGCGCTTTATCCAAACACACCAAGGCAGGGAACCAAAATGCCATCTTCTGGGCACGACACTTCTATTGCAATCTTGCACTCACAGCAGCTCTCTGTATCAGGCCTGACCGGGAATGACCCTGTCAATAATGGAGAGTCAGGTAAGGGCTTGTGAGCCCTGCGCTTCCCGGCTGAGCTACTGAAAAGTTCAGGGAATAGTGAAATTATTGTCCCCTGATACCCCGCACCAAGTTCAAAAAGGTAGTTCTAAGCCCATTATTACACAGATGCCCTTGACTAAACCCAATGGGCCACAAAATGAAACAAAACCATATGCTTGCAGGAAAGGGATATGAGGAGGAATAGAGAAGGTGAAAGAGGTGGGGAGTGAGAGAAATTAGAATGTGGTTTATATGTGTATAAAAACGTCAAAGACAACACTCAGTTTATGGATTGATCTTATTACTTTGTAGTTTTTTAATGAATTATTGTCTGACATTAGGAGAGGATTAATTTCTCTGTAATTTCATGAATTGAAGGAATTCTAAGTAAATTTAAAATAAATTCAGCACACAATTATAAAGTTTCTATGGATATCGGTGATAAAAGCGTGTTTTGTTTTGTTTTTGTGTGTGTGGAGGAGGGTATTGTTTGAAACTTTTCACTTTAACAGAATGAGAATGTTTTTGTAAGTAGTTTCACACCGTAGAGGAACACCATGTTCACCTAACTTAGTGATGACCAAGGGTCGGATAAAGAAGGCAGAAAAATAGCAGAGGAAATGAAACATCTTGTAATTGACTAAATTATTTCTCTGATTTTTGTCCACTTAGATAAAGAAAAAAACCTAACATTCTGATTTTCTTCATAGTCCACTGTGCCCCAGATCACAGTGACCTCATTAAGCTCCCAGGCACATCCTTAATGACTAATGTGGCTGATGGGCGGCTCTGCTGGCTTTTCTGGATGCAGGTGCTGCGGAGATACAATGTCAATGTCACCCATGTGTTTCCAGCTTCTAGTGCTCATCGTGTTTTGGAGAGGGCAGAGACGTGAAGCTGAAAGGAAGAACTTAGAACGCAAGACTTAAACGCTGTGAATGCACAAGGCTGCTTGCTGTCCATCTGGCTCACCCAGGGCCTGTGAACGCTCCTGCGGGCACACAGAAGCACAGCATTTCCACAGAGCTTCACAGTGCTTCAGATCTGTGTGTAAAGACAGGATTTGCTTTTAACCTTCAAAATGCATTAACCTAATGTAGGAGAGGGTAAAAAAAAATCTTAGTTATGAATATTCCTGTTTATATGTATCTTTTTAAAATTAGGGTCAAATAGCAATAAAAAGTTAGAAGTTAAATAACCGTGAAGAGAGACGTGAAGAGTGTTGGATTCTTTTATAATAATAATTAAAAGGACTTTCTAGAATTTAACTAGTGATCTCTTTTTCAGTCAAAGCACACAAAGACACACACTCACACACACACAAAAACATTGAATCTAATGAAGTCATCGAGTCCAAAGAAATCAAAATAATTTGTTTTAGACATTCAGTACTTCATGGTGCTGGAGTTAGAACCCAGACCCTTTTACCTCCAACTCATTTCCATGCCTAACCTATTAGTAGACAGATCATTCTGAAGGGAAAAATGCAAATTTTAAAGGAATAGAAGGCAATAAAATTGTAAAACCTGAGATTAGAGCATATATTCCTACATTTAATCATACGTGCATGATATTCATCAGTGCATATGAAATAGTCCAATCTAAATTCTCTAATATGCACTTACCTAATTTTAATAAGCTTATAATTGTAAAAATGATGTTCTAATATTGTTTAGTAAATTTCAAAATAGAAACAACTTTAAAAGAATAAAATATTTGGTTTTTGTCTGGTTGATTTGACTTATATTTATAATTTTATCTGTAAATTATGGCTTTTTGTTTTATAAAAAATATATTTTAGACAAATCTAAATTAGACTCACTTATATTCTTGTTTTTTCTTAAATAATATAATGATGTATAAATATACCAAAAATACTAGTTAGTATATTAAAAGACATTTACCCTTCTGTATATGATTTTATAAATCTTTTGAAACATTCTACTTTTTGTAGAAGATAGCATAATCTTGCTTTCTTCTATAATATTTCAAAATGAATATTGATTCAAAACTCCAGTATAGTATCAATATCTTATAAAAGATATGCTCATATAATACTGATAGTTTCCCCTACTTTACTGGAATAATTAAGCAAATAAGTTGTGTGATGTGATAGCATGATGAGAACCAGTCCCCTAAGTTTCCATGTGTTCATAATTAAATTAAAGATGCAATTGGAAGTAAGAAGGTCATGCCTTTTGATATTAATTCTGCAAGATTGACTGCCAAAAAACCTCTCAGATTCATTCATAGCAATATTTTTCTTATTTTTATATATGTAAAAACTAAAGAATTAGTCTTCCTTCCACTTGCTACAAGACATATTCCTGTTCATCTGGGAAACATAGACCATAACAGAGCATATGTTCTGAATTTCACAGGAGAAAGGAAACTATAAACGCAGTAATCAGTGTATAAAGGGAAGCTTAGAGAACCATTTTCTGTATTTTACTTTCACTGAGAGACTAGCTATTTGGGGAGTTTTAGTAACTCATTCCATTTTGTGTGTTTTTTAAAAAAATTAATTTGTTCGGGGTAATTATTTTTCATTTTCACTACCTTACTGAAACAAAGGTACACAGTTTCTATCCCCAAAGTACTAGCAATATAAAAAGTTTGAGAATTCCAAATATGAGCACTGGGTTTACATCACTTCCACCCTCTTTCCAGTCTATAAGCTACCCCATGCTCCCTCAACTCCTGCTCAAATTTAAGACCTTTTCATCTAAAATTATAATTTTTACACATATATACACACACACACCACACAGAGAGATAGAGGTAGAGAAAGATATTATATATGTACATGTATGTATTAAGGACTATTTCGAACTGGGCCTCCAGTTAGTTCCCCTATCCCCAAAAAGGAGTTAAACCCTTTCAGGAGCCATTAACCAATTACTCTTTATCTAGGAGTCGGGCCTATTAAAGCTACCTCTATCAACATTGGGTGTCAGCTAATGTTGTCATTATACAGGTCTTGTTTAGGCAACCATTTTGTTGAGATTTCATAGATGCTTTTCCTTGTGATGTTTAGAGCTATTAAAGCTACCTCTATCAACATTGGGTGTCAGCTAATGTTGTCATTATACAGGTCTTGTTTAGGCAACCATTTTGTTGAGATTTCATAGATGCTTTTCCTTGTGATGTTTAGAGATCACTATTTAGCAACAACTATTCTGATGCTTTGTAACAGTCATTCCTTCCCCTCTTCCATGATGTTCCCTGAAGTTTAAGTATAGAGTTCACATTACAAATGTAACAGTTGGTGTTGGGTTTCCCATGGCAAATCATCTCGGTTCTTTGATCAGATATTAAGTTCCATAAATCCCTTCATCAAAAAAGAAGAAGCCTCTTTGATGAGGGAAAAGGCAACACTTCTGTGTGGATATCTGAATGAATCAGCATTTGCATATAGATAAAAACTGCATTGGTTTAAGAAAATTACAGTAGTAAGTTTTTACTAGCATCTCTGTCCTCTCCAGTCATGGGAAGTTAACCAGGTTTACAGTACAAAGTATGAACTCCCTTTTATTTATCAGTCCTCAAGCCCAATTAAATAGCCTTTGGCTATTCACAAGATAAAAATACCACTAGTGACTACTATGGACAGCTTGCTGGCTGATTATTATTCTATTTCTCTTGCTTCCCTGTAAACAAAGACTGCTCATTTGTTTCCAGGCCACCAAGGTCAGAATAATCCCACAGAATCTATATTAATTACAACAGTGTTTGTTCAATAACTTAGGCGCATTCCTAGCTATCTCTTACATTTTAAATGAACCTATTTCTATTAATCTGTTTATCACCATGAGTCTGTGGCCTACTAGGAAGGTTCCAGCATCTGTCTCCTATGACAGCTACTGTCTGACTCTGCCTTCTTTCTCCCAGCATTCAGTTTAGTTTTCCCTGCCTAGTTCTATTCTGCTCTGCCATAGGAAGAGGAAGTTTCTTTATCAACCAATGGTAACAAAACATATTCACAGTATACAGAGCAGAATCCCACATCACTTTCCAGCTGAGTAATACTACTCTCTGATTTTCTCTCTTGGCATCTTGCATAATACCTTCCAGTACTGTGAGAGCTAGTCCTCAGGGATGAACCACCAGGTCAGTTCAAAGTGTCTGATATCTTAGGCAATAAGAACTTGTCGAAGTTCTAGAAGGCAATCATTGCAATGGCAGTAATTTAGAGTTACAAGGCTTCTCTTGGAATCCTCTGATCAGCATTTAAAGGGAGTTCTCTCAAGCCTGACACTGGCAGTTTGATAGATAATTTATGGCTCTTGGGGGAGCAATATTGCATAGCAAATAGTTGTCCTCTACTAAACTATCATCCCTAAAACGTAAATACAAGAAACATTATTCAGACTGAACCCAAGGGATTTATGGCATTGTTTGTAGGGAAGAAAGTGGTGAAAGAAATGATTGAACATATATGTTATAATTATAATTAAAAAATAGATACAAATTACATAAATAATATAATATAATATGATCCCAGAAAAGAAAATGATTTTATCTCCATCCAGCACCAGATGAAGGTTCTATGGTGGTATGTAAGATAATCATCAGTGTGGCTATAGTAAAGGGCCAGTTCAGGCCCCCTCTCCTCAGCTGCTCAAGGAGCAAACTGGGGACATCTCCTTGGAGACCTGGGAACCCCTCTAGAGTCCAATCTCTTGCCTATCTTCAAATGGCTCCCTTAATTAAGATATATACTTCCCTGATTCCATATCCACTCTTCCTCCTTCCCAACTGTCCCATTCCCCCAAGCTCTCCCCATCCTCCCCTTCTCACTTTTTTCTCTCCATCTCCCCTTACTCCCATCCTACCCCCACCACAAAGCTCTCAATTTTTGCCTGGCAATCTTGTCTACTTCCAATATCCAGGAGGATAACTAGATGTTTTTCTTTGGTTTCACCTTCCTATCTAGCTTCCCTAGGATCCTGAAACATAGGCTCAGTTCTATGGCTAGAATCCACTTATGAGTGAGAATATATCATATTCATCTTTTTGGGTCTGGGTTACCTTACTCAGAATGGTGTTTTCTATTTCCATCCATTTGCATGCAAAATTCAAGATGTCATTGTTTTTTTATCACTGAGTAGTACTCTGATGCGTATATATTCCACACTTTCTTTATCTTTTCTTCCATTGAGGGGCATCTAGGTTGTTTCCAGGAGACCCACATTTGAGCACTGGACTGAGCTCCCAAGGTCCAAATGAGGATCAGAAGGAGGGAGAACATGAGCAGGAAAGTCAGGACGGTGAGGGGTGTGACAATTCACCAAGAAAATGTGAGCTCACCAAGGCCAACTGGACTGGGACTGATGGAGCATGTGATCAAACCAGACTCTCTGAACGTGGCTGACAAGGAGGGCTGACTGAGAAGCCAAGGACAATGGCACTGGGTTTTGATTCTACTGGCTGTCCTGGCTTTATGGGAACCTAGTGTGTTTGGATCCTCACTTTCCTAGACCTGGATGGATGGGGAGAACCTTGGACTTCCCACAGGGCAGGGAACCCTGACTGCTCCTTGGACTGGAGAGGGAGGGAGATGGGGGATGGGTAGAAGGGAGGGGAAATGGGAGGAGGGGAGGGGGTGAAAATTTGTAAAATTATATAATTTAATAAAAAAATGGAAAAAAGTAAACTTAAATAGTAATATGTATAAATAGGCATAACGTATTTCTAAGAAGACAAGAAGCAGACTTGTACACTTTATTTTGGATATATTTGTATATCATAAAAATTTATAAAAAAATAAAAAAAAGAAAATGAGTTTAAAATATGTTTTTTTGGGGGGTTAAACCTTTTGGTCTTCGTCATTTGTGTCTCTGCAGCATCTAACAGTGGACTGCTCTATCCAAAACCAGCAACACAGTATCTAATAGAATTGCCCTTCTTGTCTCTTTCTGGGCTCCTAAAGCTGTCCTTAGGCCCCATATCTTCTGTACTGGCTGGTTATGTGTGTCAGCACGACACAAGCTAAAATCATCAGAGGAAGGAGCCTTAGCTAAGGAACTGCCTAACTTCCTGAGATCCAGTTGTAAAGCATTGTGTCATTTAGTGGTAATTGAAGGTGCTCCTGCTGCTGCTGTGATTAACTACTTGCTCAGTGGTTGAGCCAGGAGCACTTGCGAATGAATGGCTCAGCGGTGAAGTGCATGAGGTCATGAGTTCAATTCCAAGGTAAAGTAAGTTAAGTAAAAGTAAAAAAAAAAAAAAAAGAGGGGGAGGGGAGAAGGAAGGGAGAGGGAGGGGAGAGGGAGGGGAGAGGGAGGGGAGCCATGTGCCTGTATGTACCTTTCAACTGCTTCAAGTAGTGTGCTACTAGTAAAATTATTGACTATCTCAGCACTAAGCCATATTATAAATTTCTGGGATTATGTGTCTGAGTGTGTGAGATATGTGTGTCTCTCTGCTGAATTATTGCCTGGGGTCACTTCTGCTAGTTGTGACTACGCATTTGTGATTAGAAATACTGGGAAAGGGCACTAAACATGGTTAATAATCTATATGGGTGACAAATTTGAACTTTGTGGTTGTGGATATATGAAAGGCTGCAGACTCAATGTCTGAAATGTCATGGGTATCTTCATTCACCTTGTGACCATGATTTATCTGTCTTTGTATCTGTTCTGTCTTGAATCATATGAGTTCTGAATGAAATCTTATCAGACTGCAATCTTATGCCAATACAAAGGAAAGAAACCAGATAGTCCTGAATCTCATGACAAGGGAGAATGACAAAAGAAAGACATATAATCAATGTGCACTTACTTGGAGAATGAATGGAGAATTCTAATAACCTCAAGCATGTCTCTGTGGTTTTGACATGAGCTTTGGATGCAAAAGGAAAAGTACAGTTATAAAGCAAGAGGTGAGCACAGTTGAACCGTGTAGAACAAGGTGTAGTCTCCTGGATCATTATCTCTGTCCTAGTTCACCAGAGTGATCTGCAGAAGTACCTGTTTCTCAGAGGATGGACTCTTTGCCAGGAGATGATTATTCATGATACAGGTCACTGTTTCACAGATAAGTGTCATCCAGGAAGACAGCCTATTTTATAAAATTTTATATTTCTGTATACAAGTTGATAAGTTTAGGCCAATGATCTGTCTGTGATATCATTTTAAAGCAATATATTAAATATTTATATTTAAATTGCATGCTGTGGTAGTTTGAGTAAGAACAGCCCCATTGAGGCTCACATATTTGACTACTTGGTCACTAGAGAACTGAACTGTCTAGAAAGGATTGCTTGACAATATTTGAAGGATTGGGAGATGTGGACTTGTTGGAGGAAGTGTGTCACTATAGCCTTTGATGTTTCAAAAGCCCATACCACATCCAGTCTCTCTCTCTCTCTCTCTCTCTCTCTCTCTCTCTCTCTCTCTCTCTCTCTCTCTCTCTCTCTCTCTCTCTCTCTCATCTATCTCTGCTTGTCTGCTTGTGGATAAGGATGTAAAACTCTCAGCTCCATCTCCAGTTCCTTGCCTGCCTGAGAGCCACTATGCTTCCAGTTATAATGATAATGAATCAGATAACTCTCTGAACTTGTAAGCCATTCCCCAAAGAAGGGCTTCCTTTTATAAGAGGTGCATTGATCATGCTATGTTTTAACAGCAGAATAGTGATTCAGACACATGCTTAACCCAATAAAGCATAAAATGAAAGCATAGATGTCAGGCTTTCATCTTATCTTTGGTTGCCTTATGAGCCCAAATGAAAAACTGATGCATTTAGCAAAAGCAATTCCTACATGCCTGTTATAAAAGAACTTAAATCTTTAACAAATAGTTTATTTAATTTTGTTGGTAAGAGCAACTAAAATTGACTCAGGACTTTAACATGTTTTGCCTGTGTTTCATATAGAATTTCCTTAGTTTTATTTAAATGTAAAGAATTATTGAGAAATATATTTTTTCTTAATTTTGACAAAAAAAGAAAGGTTATAGAATGGAACTACTAAGTATAATAAAGATATATAAACAGATAGGCAGTAATAAGTATAAAATGTGTTTTTAGGTAAGATGATGGAGAAAGCTTTCTTCATGGAAAAATAAACTTTTGTCCTATGATGAAATGGCTGATTTTTACAAAATGTACAACAAAATGGTAAAGCAAGAACAAGATAAAAGTATGACTTACAATGTTTTGTCCTGGGGGATGGAGAGATGACTCAGGAGTTAAGAGCACTGAATGTTCTTCCAGGGGACCAGTACCAGCTTCCCAGCATAGCTCACAAACATCTGTAACTGGAGTTCCAGGGAATCCAACGCCTTCTTCTGGATCACATCAGTACTAGGCACAAATGGTAAACAGACATACATGTAGGCAAAACACCCATAATAAAAAAGAAGGTGCCCTATACAGGGAAATAGTGGGGCACAGGAGCTATGAAGGGGAACATGGCAAGTTAGGGACAAAGGGGGGAATTAAGTGAAGTTGGGGAAGGGAGAATAGTTCAGAGGGAGAGAAAGGAACAAGGAAGAAATTACATTAAGGATATGCGAAAAAAGTCACAGGGAAACATTATTTTTCTAAGTTTACTTTAAAATACATTTTATATAACATATATAAAACACACACACACACACACACACACACACACACACACACACACACACACACATATATATATATATCAGTTTAAGCATTTCTGGAGATAGATATAGATATAAGCAGATAGAGAAGTAAATGATAGGCAGATATAATTGTACATACACACCTACCTACATACATACATACCTAGCTATATGTAGACATAATTGCAAAAGAGGTCATGAGTTAAAAATCCATTAGAATAGCATAAAATAAGATGTATTTATGTCTTCAAGACACCATTGTCAAAACAGATTAATTTCTTTGAAATTCTTAGCCCAAAGCTGTCATTAATTCTTCTTAATATAAGATCTTTTCTTGAAAACATCAAGAAAACTTTTACAAAACTATTTTACAAAACAGTTATTGCACAACTTATAAAATGCAACTGCACGAGCCACCTATGAACCATGAACATTATACACTAAGTCAAGTGATAAATTAACATTTAAAACTGGTTAAAAATTCTTTCCACAGTGAACCCTGGGTAGGAAGAACTAATTAGACTAGACTCCAAGCCAAGTGATGACATCTCTCGGTAAAGGTGTTCTAATCATGGAAGACTTTTCATTTTTGATGGGAGACTATGTCAAGTTTTACCAACTACACCTGTGCTTATAAACAAACAACAAACAAACAAAAAATAAACTTTCAGGGCATGAGCTCTTGGGTTTGTATTCATGGCCTCAAATTATGCAACTTTGTTTCATACAAACACATGTGAACTTAAAAAATAATTGAGAGCTATGTTCCTTCACCTATACCAATAACTGAGCACACTGTATAACACAACAGAACTCTGACATTTGTACTAACCTTCATTCTGTCTGACTATATATCTTCAGTCCATTTATACGTGGATCTTAGTCTGCCTAAGGTTATGGGTGTTTGTCTTGGTAAATTTTTCTAAATGATTAAAATTATTTTAACTTTGATTTTAATTAAACTTCAAATGAAGATGTTGATAGTAGATCTCCTCATTGATCACCATTTCATAATGAAAGCTTATTCAAACCTTCTACTCAAGACAACTTAAGTCATTGTTCAGGAGCCATGCACACTCCTATTTAGCTCAGAATAAACTATCTATTATTTATTAAAGGTAAGCATTCTCCTTCACAATGAACTGCTGTAGTAACTCTAATATAAAACTCAAATTCAAGTGTATGGGATACTGATCCTTCTCTCCTATTCCTGGTAATGAGATAATGTTTTTAAGAATTAATAATATCAGTAACTAACCTTACTTCCAGTTCTTTGTATGTGAAGTTCACTTCTAAGTTTCCATTTATCTACACACTGAGGATTGAACAACATTATTAATCCCTTAAAAAATTAAGACACTAGATCTCTTAGAGTTGTTAATTGGGCATCTGGGCTTTTGCTCAGTATTGCCCAGTAGGCTTTAACTCCCTCCTCTCAGTATGGGCAGGAATTGTGGAGCAGCACAGAAGTAAGCAATTTGGATATTCAGTTAATTTTGAAAACAACTAAAAATATTTGAAATGTGGTCCTGAAAGAGTTTTCTCTAAATCATATCTGGGCATCACAGTGTATTTAATTTATTGACCTTTTACATGTGTGAATTTGTTTCTATTTGTACAAAATGTATTTGGCAGAAGGGCTAGGGAGATGACTCAGTGGCTAAGAGGACCTTGCTCTGGCAGCTCACAACTGTTTGTAATTCCAGCTGTAATGGATTTTGATGACCTCAGGAGACTCACTCATGTGCATGGCTTACATATACACACACATACACACACATGCACACACAAACACACACAAAAATTCTAAAAACTGAACAGAGTAAATATAAGTTCACAAGTCTAAAAGCACGAAATGGTGAATGTGAGGAAGGTATAGGAAGATGTGCTTATGTTTTCTGAAAGATAAACGTTCTGAACAGCATCCACATTATTCATTTCTTCTTTCTGAAAATGGAGAGCAGACTTAAATAGAACCTTCAAAGAGAGCAGCTGATTAAAGAAAAAAATCATTAATGAGCATTGAAAACTTATAACGATTAGAAAATGTATTCTGTGTCACTCTGTTAAACGTTAGTTAAACCTCTCTAAACTCTGGTTTCCTTATTAATAAATGAAAAACAGTGTTTTGCACAGAAAAAAATGGCAAAGGCTAAATTTACTCTGAGGTACTAGTATGGGGTATTTATCAGTAAGACACTAGATCTATAGAGATTGTAAGAGAAATCTTTATTTTGTATTTTTTCATGAGCCTTTGGAATTCATGGCACATTGATCCAAGGCTTGGAGATGGTCAGTGGGTAGGTCAGAAGTATCAGAGAACACTTTAGGGAGGGGAAACTGTATTCAGAATATATTGTATGGAAAAAAATTATTTTCAAAAAAATAAGACAGAAGAGGATTCAAGTGTTGGATGGAATCAAAATTAATTTACTTGGGCAGATTTCTTATAGTTTATACCAAGTGAAGATGAACATAATATCTCAGAATAACAGCCTCCTCATTCTCATTTTTTTTCCATTTTCACATTTGGTCAGGCAAACTCGTCATATTCCAAAAAGCAATTGTAATTCAGAATGCAGCTAGTGACAGCCCATTGTCCTTCACCAGCCTGCAGTGGGACATTTATCATGATGATTAGCAGTTTCAGGTACTTTCAGAAACAGCAACACTTGTCTGAACCTTCATCCGGAATTTGAGTTCACTTCACCATCTAATATCGCTAAATGTCACTGAATAAAAGGGATCATTATGTCCAACTATTGTATAAAAAAGCAAAAAGAGATGATAAATGTTTCCATAGCTACAGGTCTGAAAGAAACAGAGCATGCTGAGATATAAGTCAGCACAAGGATAGCACAGGGGCTGTGGGCATTCTAGTTCTTACCTCTCAAAACAGCTAGGTTAAATTGCAGATGGCTGTTAGATAGTCAGGACATCAGTACCTTCACCAGCAGATTCAAGAGCATGTACAGACGATAATGAATGACTCAGATCACATACACGTGGTGCTTGTCTGCATTCCTGTCTGTCAGTGGGGACATAGATCAGTCTGTAAAGTGCTTGCCATGCATCTGTGAGGTCTTGAGTTTGATCCCCAGACCTCACATACCAAAAACTGGGCATGGAAGTGCCCTTTCACAATGCCAGCACTATGTAGGTATGTGGACTTGCTGGTTAATCAACAAAGCTTTTTTTTTTTTTTTTTTTTTTTTGATTTTATGCCCAATGACAAACTATTTCTTAAGAAAAAACAAAACACATGATAAAAAAACCTGAACAGTTCATGAAAAAAAATCATCCAAAAGTGATCTGTTATTTCTACACGCACAGGCATATTGTGTATGCAAGTCTGCATACATATGTATTCACACACACACACACACACACACACACACACACACACACCTGAATAATGAACTTTTTGGGAATTAAATGCTGAAGATAACCTTAACTAGGTGAAGACTTCCAAAGGGAAGAAGTCAAAGGTTCTCTCATTTGAATATTATTGCATATAATGAGATCTCCAGGAGTTCAAGGAGATACCACGAGTAGCTTCTTTTGAGAACCAACTAATGGTCAGTCTCTCTACATGGAGACCTAGGTTCTTCTCTCTAACCAATCTCAGAGGGCATAAAAGTCGAGTACTGTTCCACTTTGAGCTGGTCTTGTCCAGTCCTGGCTTTTCAGGTTATATGAGAAGTAAAGATGCGAGTGAGCGGCACTATGTGTGCAGATGCTCTCAGGGGCGGGATCTGAAGTATCGATCTGGAATTTAACCAGGCTATGACAGAGTAGTTTCTTCTTTGAAATCTATTCTGAGAGGTCTTCCTTTTGGCCAACTGAGGATATGGTGGGATCCTGCTCTGAAGATCTGATGGTGAACTCAGCAGTTTATTTGCAGCCAGCCTAGTAGGGAGGGCAGATGGTCGGCATCCTGCATCTCTGCAAGAAGACTCACCACACACACTCACCACACACACTCACCACATCACACATACTATACACTCACCTCAACAAACATGCTCAGCACACACACACACACACTCACTACACACTCACCTTAGCACACATACTCAGCACACACACTCACCACACCACACACACTAACCACATCACACACACCACACACACCACACCACACACACTCATCACATCACACACACCACACACACCACACCACACACACTCACTACACACTCACCACACCACACACACTCACCACACCACACACACTCACAACACCACACACACTCACCACACACACTCACCACACACTCACCACACACTCACCACACCACACACACTCACCACACACACTCACTACACACTCACCAGAAAACACACACTCACCACACCACACACACTCACCACATCACACACACCACACACACTCACCACACACACTCACTACACACTCACCACAAAACACACACTCACCACATCACACACACTCACCACATCACACACACCACACACACTCACTGTCTTCTTGTGGTAAGAGAACTGATTACTGAAAGCTGCCCTCTGACTCCACATGCGTTCTATGGCACACATGGGCCCATATACATGTACAAAATAAAATAAAAGAGAATTCCAAATCTCTCAAGCAGTCACAGGAGATAGATGGAGGGTAAATGTTTAATGCTTGGAAATGAGCGTCTAGGATGCATCAAGTGAAAGAGCATGGCAATGCTTGTCAGTTCTTGGGAAAATCTAGTGCCTGAGGAAAGTTCTGTAAGGAGAGATCAGGAGAAAAACAAAAGGAAATTAAATTCTGTTGAAAATAGGGGTAGGTAATTGTCTGTGGATAGAGTAAAAATAAAAGAATATATTACAAAGAACTCTGAGAAAGCCGGAATTATCCTCTAAGCAACATGGTGCATCAATACTTTAACTTCTCAGAGAACAGGACAGACTGAATAACTGTGAGGTGGATCTCACAAGGAATGGCGGAGCCCTCCATTGTGAGCAGAATGCTCTTCCCTTGACCATTAATTCACCCAGATTTTGGGACAGTAGACTTCAAAGAGCAGGCAGTAGTGCTTTAGGAAGGGAAAATAGCTGACTTACTTAGATCCTAGATAAAGAACATAAAAACGCAAACACAAAATTTGTGAAGACAACTATTAGAAATAATCAAACAGGACAAAACTGATACTAACTCACCACAAAAATAAGGAAAAACTGATCACCAAAGTAACAACAAACATAAAATTAAATAAAATAACAGCAAGGATATTTTGAAATGGTTGAAAACTCACTTTTAATTAAAACTATCAATAATAACCTTGGGTTATAAATTAGATTCCAGATCAGGATAGAATTTGGGCACTAAAGAAATATGGCAGTTTGTTCTAAAGGTCATATTTGAAATATATTGTGTCGAAACTGAGAAATAGCACAGCATACATTTTATTACTGTTGTTTTATAGATAGCTATTGAATTAGAAGATAAAAATTGATTAACTACTTCAATGATGAAACAAAGAGGTTAATATCTAGACATTTTAACTTGATATGTTTTAAAAAGAAATACTAACATTACCTGAAGATTTTAAGTATAATATTAGAGATTTTATAGTGATTTCTGACAATTTTATTAGATTTATACAAAGCAAGTAGAATATGTACTTTTAAACATGCTATATTTCCTACTTTTATAAAGTGCAGCAATGATAAAAGTTAATCTATATTTCTGAGAGTAAAAAAGTTAATCCTACTGTGGGGATCTTTTATAAGGAAGGGGTATGTGAACACCTTTGGTTCCTGGTAAAGTTGACTTCTCATGTGTGTCTGCCTGATATGTGGGTTCCTGTTCTAGGCACACAGCACTGTCCCCCATGGACATCAAAATTAAAGATGAAATTCTAGAGACTAAATTGTGGTACAATAACTCAATAGATTCATTTTAATAAATAAGACTTTCAGATGACTTGCAATTAATTCCACTACAAAAAAAATCACTACAATATTTTCATATTTTGTCATGGGACATAAGTTGGATGTAAAGCTTTGTAAGAAAAAAAGAAGCTATCTGTTACTGTTAGAATCTCAAAAGGCTGAGGCTGGCAGAATACTTTGTAATTAGCAAGAGCTGGGAACATGAGTTTTAAACTAGGTTTATTAGATAGTGGTACCCTACTTTAAAACAAAACAATACAGGTAATCACAGGGAGGTGGTGGTGCATGCCTATAATTTCAGCTTTCAGGCAGAAGAGGCAGGTGAGTTTGAAGCCAGCCTGGTCTACAGAATAAGTTCCAAAATGACCAGGGCTGTTAAATGAAAAAAAAATTGTCTTGAATAAACAAAACAATAATCAAAGAAAAGAAATCAACTAATAAATGAGGTGAAAACTAAGACTGTGAGATGCGCTGCTGTTCAAGTGTTAAGGTAAAAGGAAGACATTTTTGGATATGTGAACTCAATAAAATTTCCACTCATGAACAGTCTTCAAGATCTTTAAAGGCTATTTTCTAGAGGAAATTATAAAATAATATGAACAAAATGATGGGAAGATGAGCTATGAAAACCTGTTTATATGTTAAAATTATAAGCAGATATTAGGAAAAGAACTTTAAGAGGATATACGTGTATAATTAAAAGTTGGAGTTTTGCTGTACAACCAAGCTTGGCCCTGAACTCATTATTCCCCTACCTCAAGCATAGCAACACATCAGACTATAGGAATTTGTCAAAATAAACCCTAATAGTCTGATGATTGGCAATATTCAATGAAGCAATATTTATTGATTATTCTACAGGGGACTTTCCATGGTAACAACAATAATGACCCATAATGACTTAATGAGAGAAAATACTAGGCATGAGAAGAGATGCAAGGCCTGGAGCTCTATGGGTTTGCACTTACTAGCAGAATTTAGTGTTTAGATAGACTATACATTCATTTATTATACACTTACTTAAGCTTATCTGGAAAAAGCAAATGGTACTTTGTCCATTTCCAAAAATATGATATTAAGAGAAGTTAATGGTAATATAAAGGTAGATAGAGAGTGAGGTCTAGGGAAATGTTTAAAACCCATTAATTCTTATTAAGGAAACAAATATTTTAAGAGAAATCAACTCTGAAGTAAACTGTAGTAGTGATTGTTTTGAAAACTAAACAGCATTTGAAAATAAACCTAGCAGCAAAAAGGGAAAAAAGTACACTGATGCATGTTTACTTCTTTATTTATGTGTGTATTTTCTTATATGTATGTGTGGGCATGTGTGTTATAATTCATTACACACATATGTGTGGATACAGGTGCACATGTTTCTGTATGTGTGTGGAAAACTAAAGCCGATGCTGAATGTCTTCCTCAGATACTCTTTGTTCTATTGATTTAGACAACACCTCTCTCTGAACCCAGAACTCCTTGATTCAGGTTCTCCTTGGTGACCATACCTCTGTCTCTGGAGTGTTGCAGTCACAGGTAGCCACAACTCCTGCCTAGCTGCTATGTGGGTACTGACTATTGAAACTCTAAACCTCATGTTTGTGTGACGAACAGTTTATCCAATGATATCTCCCCATCCCCACAGAAGACACATATTTATTTTTAAATTTATATTCTATTTTGTGTAACACAGAGAATAATGGACATCAAAATCTATCCTCAAAGTGTCATTTTTTTGTAGTGAAATTTTATGGATAACATAGTTGATTAGGACTCAATCGCCTCAATCTTTTTGTGCCTATTGTGGTTATTAGACATTTACATAGACACAAATTTCAAAATACCTGTCACAACTAAACCAAAAATTGCTATAAATAATACTTTCCTTATTCAGACAGCTAATCTGCCTTCATTGAACCAGATGTAATTTGTTCAGTGAAAAGCAGAACATCTTCACTAAGATATTGTTTCACAAACAAGCCTGTCACTGTGCCAAACCCTTCATGTGGGCTTAGTCCCTTCTGGTGCTTTCACAGTAGGAAATGCTCCTTTTGTAACATACAAAAACAAAATTCCAGTAGTTTGAAAACTCTTTTTTTTCTTCCAACAGCTATCCTCTTCAATCAAACTAAAAACACTGTAAAAGTTTTGTATTTTCTTCAGATCAGCACATCATCTTCTTTCAACAAGAATACTACTTTAACCCTTTGCTTCCATTCCCTTGTCTTTATTTTTAATATGTTCTCATAATGACTTAGAAACTTATCAATGGATTAGTAGAACAAAATTCTCAATACTTACATCAACATGATAAAATCATTGCAACATTGTCGATTACTATTCAAACCCCCTGTCTGTGGGCCTGTGATCTACTATGACAAGAGCCACTGTGCTTCTTCCAGTTCTATGTATTCATATCTTGTGTGTGACCTAAATACCTAGTAATGGAATGGTTGTGACTAAAGGTATATTGGTATTTTATTTTAATAATAGCTTCACCTGGGTCTTCAAAATGTTGTCTTCATTTACCTTCTCACCAGAGTTTGAACCTTCCCTTTTCCTGCTTCTTTTCTCTCAAAACTAGTCTGTGATGAAACATTTACATAATTACCAATCTGACAGAAAATGAATATACACATTAATAGTTACATTCATCTTATGATGCCTCTCACTAGCAGTTGCTCCTATTTCATTACATTTTCTGTGGATGTGTCATTCATGTTTTATTAGTTTATGACATCTCTGTTTAATGATTTCTAAAACTCCTTATATATGGTGAGAACTTCTTGATTTTCTACCAATGTTAGTTATAAAAGATATTTAACATTTCCTTCTTTATAATTTAAAACTTAACATAAGTAACATCTAATAACCTTTTAAAAAATCTTTTGTTTCATCTCTTTTATCTCTCTCTCTCTTTCACACACACACACACACACACACACACACACACACACACATTTTTACTCTGAGTCCCTTTAAAATATGCATTTGTTTTTATTGACATAATAGTCATAGTAGTTTTGGGAGTTTTGCTTTTTTATTTTATTTTATTTTTTTATTTATTAAAAATTTCAGCCTCCTCCCCGCCTCCCATTTACCCCCCTCCCTCCTCCACTCTCCCTCCCTCTCCTGTCCAGAGAGCAGTAATGGTTCCCTGCCCTATGGGAAGTCCAAGTTCCTCCCCCCTCCATCCAGGTCTAGGAAGGTGAGCATCCAAGCAGGCCAGGCCCCCACAAAGCCAGTATGTGTAGTAGGGTCCAAATCCCGTGTCATTGTCCTTGGCTCTCAGCAGCCCTCATTGTCCGCCATGTTCAGGGAGACCGGTTTTATCTCATGCTTTTTCAGTCCCAGTCCAGCTAGGCTTGGTAAGCTCCAAATAGATCAGCCCCACCATCTCAGTGGGTGGGAGCACTCCTCGCATTCCAGACTTCCGTGCTCATGTTTTCCCTCCTTCTGCTCCTCATTTGGACCTTGGGCGCTCAGTTCGGTCCACCAATGTGTGGCTCTGTCTTTATCTCCATCCGTCGCCAGATGAAGATTCCCTCACGGTCCTGACTTTCTTCTGTTGAGAAATGAAGTACGCCAAGGAAGTTGTTTAGAATTGGTCATTTTTATATTTACATTTGTTTACATTCAGAAACTTGAATCTATTTCCTTACCTCTATGGATCCTGTGTGAATACATAGCGTATTAATTCAGGAAAATGTGAGAAACTCACTCTTGGTTTCCAGGGTCCAATCTGATGTGGTCTTTTGCTTTCACCTAGATGCTCCTCTTTGTTCACAGCCATCAACTATTTTGATAGTTTGGACCTCAGAGTGGAGTGAATTGTAAGGTAGAACCCACATGAACCTCTGCATCTATGAGGGACTTTTGCTGTTTACAACCACAGATGTTTGTAACTAGTTGATTGCACTTGACATTATGGCAATTTAAATTGGTCGCACTCTAGTAGTGTAGAGATGCTGGAGTTACAGACAACACTGAGATGCCTTACATCGTTGCTAGGAACTGAATTTAGGTACTGGAAGAAGAGCAAGTACTCTCCAATCATTGAGCCAACTTTCCTTCTGCTGCCTTCCCTATTCATTTTTATATCAAATTGCTTTGTCTTATGTTTTTTTTTTACATAGAATATTTTATTATATACATGGAATATATAGTTTTATGTTCTTTTAATTTTTTATATTTTAGGGATTATCATTTAATTATATTTTCCCTTCACTGTCTCCTTTCCAACCCTCCAATACAGCCCTCCCTACTCTCCTTTAAATTCATGGCATCTTTTTTCACTACTGGTTATTGTATGCACATATGTTTATATACATAAATATTCCACAATATAACCTCTCCAGTCTGCATAATGCTTTCTGTATGCATGCTGACCACTTGGCATTGGGAAGCCAATTCTAGCTATCCCCTAGGGATGGCCACTTTCCCTGTTTCCAGATTTACTCAGTTGTCTATATTCTTTGTGCAGGATTGGTGTGTCATGGGCTTCTGCCATCCAATTTGGTATCTTCTTTAATATCACACTTTTTAGCTCATATTTGGGCTGTGATGTTGATGAAACTTTTAGTTTCTGATAATACCAGAAGACAAAATCTTACAGCAAACTTCTTGATCCTTTGCTTTGCCGTCCATGCTACCTGAGTCTTTGGTGTGGGAGCCTTTGAAAGTCTATCCACTTGGACTGATCTCCAGCATTGTTCATTTTGACTGTTGTGGTTTTCCGTAGTGGTCTCTGTCTGTTTCAAAGAGAAGTTTGCTTGATGAGGGGTGAGGACTATATTCTCTCTGTATAAGTTATAGCTATGGTGTAGGCTGACTCTTCTAATTATTAAAAGAAGATTTGTGTGTATGTATGGTGTTCAGAATAAATTATATAAAGAGAATATATGCATCTATATTGGCTAATATGATTTGACTTTTTATTGCTTATTGGAAACTACATCATTTTTCCAAAAGTTACTCACAGAGTTCTCATTGTATAGGAAGGCAATTCACAGTAGAATTTTATGAAGAGGCAGTCACTTATCTTCAGCCAAATTCCCAAAACCTATTTGCTTCATATTTTCATTCTCTTTTAAAGGGAACACTATAAAGGTAGACTACAATGATACTTTTCTCATTCTGCTCTGTGAGGCATTAGATAAGACACTGAATTGCCTCAATTTATCCATGTGTAAAATATGGATAATGATCAATTCTATATCAAAATAAATTTTAAAATATATTTTAATTATTTTATAACTTATAAAAGCATATTTAGATCACATTCACCCCCAACTTCTTGACTTAACTCCTGTCAGATTCAACTTGAAATACCTAGCCATCTATTTTTAATTTAAAATCTTATCAACTTCAATTTGTGCTCTTTGAATATTTCTGGAATGTGGGGATATCCACCAAAGTGTGATTGATCTACCCTGGGACACACCCTTAAAAATTTCACTCTTTCTCTTTCATAAGTTCTGTCCATAGATCTTCAATTAGACACAAGGGCACTTGATTCCCTTCTCCCTCCATGCTAGAGTGTTACCTAGTTGGATATTACTCAGGCAACCAGAACTTCTATGAGTTAATGAGTTTTGTTCCAGTTCATTCTTACCTCTGGTCTATGAGACACATCTGGGGTGATATAGATTTGCAGATGAATATTCTGTGGTCACTTATTCTCAGCACTTTGACCAGTTTTGAGTTTCTTCCTTAACTCTCACCCATTACACAAAACAAATGAACAAATAAACAAACAAAAAGTTCTCTGAAGAGGTCTGAGAGCTGCATTAGTCCATGCATAAAGAGATATTAATTTGGAGGGTGGTTTGATACCATTGTTCATTTAGCAAAATAATTATAGTAGTTGCAGCCCTGGTGCCTATTGTGGAAAAAAAAAGCCAAGACCATAAAAACACATAGTCATAAAATTTTAGATTTAGGGAAAATAAGCCAAAAGTCTTTCAGAGTTCAGAGAATGAAAATAATGCTAAACACACACACACATTATCAGGCATCAGAACAGCTTTGGGTTTTTTTTTATGAACATGAACAAAACTGAAAACTAGGTTCAAATGGAATGTCTTATAAATACTGAGGGAAAATGGTTTCCTAGCTGGAATTAAAACTTGCACAAATCATTAATCCCATTTGACAGAAAATAAAAACCTTTTCAAATGTGCAAACTCTCTACCAATTTCATGGCTGTTGGTCTTTTTTTAAAAAAGGAAAATGTGTCAATTCTGCTTCATTAAAATAAAGTCAAAGTAAAAGAAAGAAGCAATGCTTAGTCAACATTGGACATGTCTTATAATATCATTGAAAAGAAATGAAAAGAAGAAAGGATTCAGTTGAATGCAGAATGTCAGAGGCACCAGAAAATATGTTGTAAGAAGTGTATATTTATGCATTCTGTCATAATTGATCATATTTTAAAACATTTCAGTTTTCCAGATATTATATCGATAAATATGTAGAATGAATAGTAAAAACCCAGAGACAGATATTGGAGTTTAACCTAAACATTAGAAAAAGAAAATAGTCAGTTAGTAGAAGATGGGACTCTTGATCTCAGGATCATAGGTTCAAACCCCACATTGGGTGTCACATGTAGCATGAATAATAAACTCTGTAGTACAGAGGCCACTTGTTCGTCCCAGCTACCCAGCACTGAAATAGTCACACAGAAACCATATTATTCAAACCACTGCTTGGCCCATTAGCTCTATCTTCTTATTGGCTAACTCTTACATCTTAATTTAACCCATTTCATTTAATCTGTGTATTGCCACATGGTAGTGGCTTACCAGCAAATTTTCAGCACTTTATCTCCTGCAGCAGTTCCATTATACCTCTTTCTCCATCTTCCTTCTCCCAACATTTAATCAACTTTTTCTCCACCTACCTAATTTCTGCCCTATCAACAGACCAAGGCAGTTTCTTTATTCATTAACCAATAAAAACAACACATAGACAGAAGAACCTCTAACACCATTTCACCTTTTCTGTTTAAACAAATAGAAAGTCTTTAATATAGTAAAATAACATATAACAAAACAGTTATTAAACAAGAATTACAGTTACAATATTTCTATTTACTTTATCTTTTATCATAACTAAGGAAATACAAGTATATCTATCTATTGATCCTTCAACTCCATCAATGACTCCAGAAGGATATAATATTACCTAAGTAAACAGGAAGTGCATTGTAAGCAACTTCCAAAACTCTAGAATTGACAGAGACATCTTGCTACCTGGACAGTCAACCAAAGTTCTTCTGTACCCTTGGAGCATCCATCTTCAGCCTACAGGCCCATAGTATTCAGCAGACTTTTCCACGTAGCAAGAAATTTCAAAGACAGGTCTGCCTATATTGGAAGTATGCAAGTCACTTTATTCTGTATTCTGCAGAATGTCTAGCAGACACTTTCATGAAGCAGGAACCCCAAAGAGTCGTCTCAACATTGGCAAGTTCAGCCGTCATTTCTCTGTGGGTCCTGCATGCCCCACCAAAACCCAGAGACAGGTACTGGAGTTCAACCTCAAGATCAGAAGTGCAAACAGACAGCCACTGGCTCTTACCTTTACTTCAGACTGAAAGGATGATCCTGCCTCCAGAAATCTTCAGAATGAGACCTATCTCCTCCCATATTATATTTGTCTCTACTGTTGAAATTAAAGCCATCCACCACCACCACCCAGCTTCTCTATCTGACTAGTGTGGCTGCTGGGATTAGAGGTGTGTGCCTCCACTGCTTGGTCTGTATGGCTGAGCAGTGGGGCTGTTTTACTCTCTGATCTTCAGGCAAGATTTATTTATTAAAATACAAATGAAATATCACTATATAAACAAGTTATAATTATTAAAAGAAAAAACACACTACTATATCTTAAAAACTAAGGCAATAGGGAGTCTTGAATAGAAAAGAAAAGATCATGTGTTTTCCTTTTTCTTTTAGTTTGTTTATATAGTAGATTACATTGACAGATTTTCATGTGTTGAACCACCCTTCATCTCTGGGATGAAGCTTACTTGATCATCATGGATAATCTCTTTGATATGTTCTTGAATTCAATTTGTCAGTATTTTATTGAGCATAGTACTCAGCTGTTAAAAACAATGCCATCAGGAAATGTGAAGGCAAATGGATGGAACTAGAAAAAAAAATCAGCCTGAACAAGAAACCCAGATCCATAATGACAAACATGGTATGTATTCACTCATACGTGGATAATAATTACAAAGTAAAGGATAATCTTCCTGCAGTCCACAGACCACAGAAGCAAGATAGCAAAAATAGCCCAAAGAGGGACACATAAACTTCACTAGGAAGGGGAAATAGAAAAGCTCTCCTGAGTAAACTTGAGGCAAGTGGGGAGGGGAAGATGAGGGATTTGTTTGGGGGGTGGGATAGAGGAGAAGAATGAAAGAGATTGCTTGATAGGGAGCAGTTTGGGGTCAGGTAGAACCTACCATGATTCCACACAAATGACCCCAGCTATAACTTTTAGAATAGTGGGCAAGTAGTCTAAACTGGGCATATCCTGTGATCAGATTGATGGCTACCCTAAATGTCATCATAGAGCTTTTGTCTAGTAACTGATGGAAGCAGATGAAGAGATCAAGAGCCAAGCACTGGGGACAAGCTCTGGGAGTCCTGTTGCAGAAAGGAAGGAGGGATTGTACAATCCAGGGAGATCATGGTCATCAGAAGGGATCTCACAGAGAAAATAACCTGGGCCCATAGGAGTTCACAACACTAGACAAATGGATAAGTTGCCTGCTTTGGACGTAGGCCCTCTACATAGGTGTGACAGTTGTATTATTTAGTCTACTTTTGGACTTCTAGTAGTGGGAGAGCTAAGAAGCAATACAAAGTTTCAAAGTTCAACTGAGCTGTTCTAAGAGTTGACAAACTACTAAAATCAATAAAAGCTGAGATATATAGTGATATCAAAACTCTGTTAAAACCAAACAAAAGAAAACAAAACAAGACACATTGTGAACTTAGTTCAGTGAAGCATAATGTGTAAGCAATCCTGTATTTGTATCATATTTCATAAGTAGGAAACAATGAATCATCTCAACAATTGAAAAATATCAACAGATATCTGCACCTATCATCCACAAATAATAGTAAGGGTAGGAATATAGTTGAAATGAAGATGAAATTGCATTTTAAGGAGAGGGTTCTTTCTTTGTGTTTCTCATTAGTTAGTTGCCATTAAATTACACAGATATAAATTATTATGAAAAGATTCAAAAAGTTACTAAATCAAATTAATTTTATGTTAATTTTTAAAATCATTAAGAAATACAATATTAAAGTTAACTACTAGGGAAAAGGATATTTTCATAGCATAATAGAGGAAACCATGCTTATAGGAAAATTGTAAAGAACATTATAGTAAAAGTGTGAGGACCCAGCCACAGTTCATACAACAATGATGAATACTGATGTAGGAGAATAGCCACAGAACTCACATGGTAATAGCATAAGAATCAAATATGAAACAAAACCAGCAACACAACAATATTCACAATTATGTAATCAATATGTATGTATAAATTACATGGTCTTTTGTGATTTACTTTGCACTAGGACAAAAACTACACTTCTAATATTAGTTGATAAAGGCTAAATTTATAAAATAAAAAAATAAAAGTTTGTCTGAAGGCATAATATAAATTTTATAATAGAGGCATAGAAATAATATAAGTTTTGTAATCAAACCACCACCACTGTATCATTTAAGAATACTACTAATTTTCACTTGTTTTATTATATTATGATAATATTCAGCACTACAAAGTAATATATATACCAGAAGAGTAATGTTTACCCAATAAGAATTTGGAAAAGTTAAGATAATGCTTTGTCCACATTCCTTTTATTCAAGCTGATTACTAACTAAACTGATGTAAGCTGCCCTCATTAATGACCATTAGCATATTGGCACTATTTCCTGACCCAGAACAAATAATTCTTTGTGGATCTTCTTACCTTCTTCTTGTTCAGAATAATTACTAATTTTGTGGTTCTATGAATAAGGCTAAAGAGCATTTTTTATTATAACTATAACTACATATTTTCAAAGACTTAAAAGTTAATCACTCAAAGATATTGATAATTAAAGATACATTAAAATGGGCTTAAGTGTCCTTTATTTTCACCAACAAACATTGGTACATAGAAAAATACATTTTGTGCAGTATTTTACAAGTTCTATACTTCTAAGAAAACTTCAAAAAGGGTAGTTACTGCCTTATTTTCCTGTGGGTATATTTTATCCTTTTGAAGATTGGTGAATGAACTATCTGAATATATGGTATATAGAAAACATAAAGAGAAGATTACAGCTCCCTGCATAGTAGTCCTGGTAACGTGCTTCACCCAGACATTGTTATATATTTAAAGATGAGCAGATAAGGAAATCCCAGAGATCTGATTGATTTAGATAATAATCAAATCAGCTTGAGGCCCTGTGTCTAATTCAGCAAGTCTGTTTTTCTGGCATGTAAAGCATAATTTTCAATCTTTAGCATAATATTATGCTTTAAATTGTGCCAAAGGATCACCATGCATGTAATAGGAGTCATTTTGGAATATAGTATTCACATAAGAAAATCAATTTTGGTGTTTTGGTATTAGCTATGCTCGCACAAGAGACTTCATGAAAGGCACATGAGTAGAATGTGTCTATTTCCCCAAGTGAACAATGAAAAAGAAAGGCTTTTTGATGAGAAATTTTCAGACATTCCTCGGTTATCTTGCATTTCTCCTATAGCCATACTACTAGATTTTATCAAAATTTGTCTTAAAGCTGTTGCTATTCAAGAATTTTACTACTTTTTTAATGACAAAAGATGACAAACAATATGAATCCACAATTTACAGCAAAGCTTCTTTTCTTCATGTTTCCTTACGAATATCAAACCAAAAGATTTCCTCTACATATTATTTATATGAAATAAAAACATTTGAAGATAAATTGGCTCCTCAAAAAAATTTCTTAATTTGGATCCACTTCTTTTGGCTAGGATTGAAGCTTGCTCAGATACTCTCACTGATCACATGGAGACGTAATCTTTCTCGGATGGTGAGGAAAGAGTGAGAATGTGTCACTATCAGCTTTTCACATGTCTTAAGTCTGTACCTGGTCCTAGAGTGCTTTTCCCAGTTTGACAAAACAGACTCAGACTCAGGAAGTCTCAGGATTGTATATCACCTGCCATTACCTGACTCAAAGTGCATCACTCCCTGATAGACTTTATGGACTTCTAGTTCCAGATCTTGGATGCATACTGTTTGTAGGTACTGTACCAAGACCCCAACATTAGCCAACAACAACCAAACAGAACTCTCAAGGTGATGCGCTGGAGATTTGGAAAGTATAAATTTCTCTGGGTAAATACTACATAGAGCCTGTTTGTAAATTCCTATTCAGAAAATTATTTAATGAATATTAAGATATATTCAATTTCATATACTAAAAATGCAAGATGTTCCTTGTGCAGATTTGGCAAAGAACATTAATTTTAATGAAATTAGTTTCATAATTGATATAGATACATATTGACAATCATATAAGTTATAGTTGCAAAATTATCTTCAAAAATAGGGAAAGGGCTTTAAGTAGTTATTACCCTGGTCCAATCAGGTTTATCTGTTAGTATGGGCTTGTTTTTGCTGATGTAACAAAAAAGACCACAGTTGCACTGACTTAAATTAAAGCTTAGTATTTTATTCATGCTACATGTGTCTTGTTGCTTGGCAAGAAAAATACCTGTATTGCATCATTTAGTGACTCAGTTGACAAAGACTTCATTAAGATGTGCTTTGGATCACAAGGGCTAAGCAATGAGTGTAACATGCTGTGGATGTTAAGTAATTACCATAAAGTGGCAAATTTTACAAAGAAAAGGTGATTCTTAATTTCCTTCACCAAAACAAGTGAAGAGGTTCCAACTGATTGAAAGAAAAGATGGAACTGAAATCCTAATAAATAATCAGAAGAAACATATTGACACTATGAAGAGATCAGATCATTTCTGTACTGTTGTGGTTCCACAACTGCCTGACTGAGCTTCAAGAAAAAAAAAAAAAAAAAAAAAAAAAAAACAGCATGGTCTCCAGACACACTTGGGAAGAACTGACCTCACCAGGCTCTGATGATAAAAATGTAGAATAGAGAAGGGGATATCAGCAAGAAGCTGTAGTATGTAAGGGATTGTGACAGATATTCTGAAGAATAGCCTCTTCCATGGGAAGAAAGGAGGATTTATTAAAATTTGTTCTATTACATGGATTTGCTCTCATCGTTGAAGTAATGGTACATTTTGAAACTATTGTAAATGAATTTTCTTCCTATTAGAAAACTGGAATGCACAGGGCAGATAAAGGTCAGTTTTCAGTACTCAGGAGTATATTGATGTCTAAAACTCTTAGGCGTTTGTGTTTCACTGCGGTGGTCATTATGTTGACAATTTACGAGCTACCACCACTTTATACATATTTTATTATTGGTCTTGGGTCCTAATGTTTTATGACAAATCATGTTCCAAAAATTGGTAGTATTTTGGATTTGGAAGTGGCCTGAGGGTAACTGAATTCAATATTTTATGATGTGGATAAATTTCATTAGGCAATAGAAAAACTAGAAATATGTACAAAGGCATCCAACTGGCATGGAATTGCCCTCACATAGGTGAAGTATTGGTGTACTTAGAAGCAGTGGGAAAATGGCTACCTTCCTACAAGGAACCTAGAATGAATAAGGCTAATGAACTTCAGCTTTAGTGTGTTTCACACCACACACACCCATGAGCACCTGGATGGACATAAGCATTTAGAAAGAACCCAGTCTATATTTTTCACAAGATCTGTAACCAGAGTTATTAAATCTGGAGGAAAATGTGTATTAAATAATAATCCAGAAATCTTGTTTGCTTCCAATTTCCAGGAGGATCTATACATGTTTTACTTTGGGTTCACCTTGTTATTTGGCTTCTCTAGGTTTGCAAACTATAGGCTTAATGTCCTTTGCTTATGGCTAAAGTCTACTAACGTGTGAGTACATACCATATTCATCTTTTTGGGTCTGGGTTATCTCACTCAGTATGGTGTTTTCTATTTCCATCCATTTCCATGCAAAATTCAAAGTGTCATTATTTTTTACCACTGAGTAGTACTCTAATGTGTACATATTCCATACTTTCTTTATCCATTCTTCCATTGAGGGGTATTTAGGTTGTTTCCAAGATCTGGCAATTACAATAATGCTGCTATGAACATAGCTGAACAAATGCTTTTGTAGTATGATTGGGCATCTCTTGGGTATATTCCCAAGAGTGGTATTGCTGGATCCTGAGGTAGATTGATCCCAATTTTCTGAGAAACCGCCACACTGATTTCCAAAGTGGTTGCAGCAGTTTGCATTCCCACCAGCAATGGATAAGTGTTCGCATTACTTCACATCCTCTCCAGCATAGGCTATCATTGGTGTTTTTGATTTTAGCCATTCTGAGAGGTGTAAGATGGTATCTCAAAGCTGTTTTGATCTGCATTTCCCTGATAGCTAAGGATGAAGAATGTGTCCTTAAGTATTTTGGCAGATTGCCGGGCAAAAGTTGGGAACATGGGGGTGAGGGTATAGGTGGGGGTGAGATTGGGGGAAAGGGAGAAGGGGAGAGAGAAGGGAGAAAGGAAAGACTGGAGAGAGCTTGGGGGAGTGGGAGGGTAGAGATGGAGGAAGGGCAGAAATGGGAGCAAGAAAGAAGATAAGTACATTAAGGAAGCCATTTTAAGGTTGACAAGAGACTTGGCTCTAGAGGGGATCCAGGTGTCCATGGGGATGTCCCCAGCTAGGTTTTTGGGCAGCAGAGTAGAGGGTGCCTGAACTGGCCTTGCCCCACTATAACATTGATGATAATCTCGAATATCACCATAGAATCTTCATCCGGTGACAGATGGAGATAGAGACAGAGACCCTCACCAGAGCAACGGACTGAGCCCCCAAGGTCCAGTTGAGGAACAGAAGGAGGGAGAAGATGAGCAAGGAAGTCTGGACCACAAGGTGTTGGTCCACCCACTGAGACAGTGTGCTTGTTCTAATGGGAGCTCACCAAATCTAGCTGGACTGGGACTGAATGAGCATGCGATCAAACTGGACTCTCTGAATGCGGCTGAAAATGGGGGCTGACTGAGAAGCTATTGATAAAGGCACTAGGACTTGTTTCTACTGCATGTACTGGCTTTTTGGGACCCTAGTCTATTTGGATGCAAAGCTTCTTAGGCCTGGATGTAGGGGGAAGGGCCTTAGACTTCCCACAGGGCAGAGTTCCCTGCCCTCTCATAAAGAGGTAGGGGAAAGGAGGGGGATGAGTTGGGGAGCAAAAGGGGAATGGGAGGAGGGGAGGAAGGGTAAATTTTTAATAGAAAAATTAATTAATTAATTAATTAAAAAATAAATAATAATCCAGAGTTTAATGCAGAGTTTCTACACTTTGGTGGCATTAGTGTGCTGAACAATGTATTTCTTTATTGTGAATAGCTATCCTACATGTTAGTAGCATCCATGAACTCCCTTTAGTATCCAGTAGTAATGCCTCTCAACCTCTAATGTTAGTAAGTGGATATTCCCTTGGCAGTGATTTAAGCAAGGCAGTGTAGGCAAGAAGTTAGATATCAGAAAACCAAGAGAAACTACAGCTGTGTATTTGTAAGTATGTCTCCTATTGTTAGAAAGACACCTTTGTAGTTAAATATGCTTGAAACTGCAGTTACATTTTTTCTGCTCTATCAGAAATCTTGGTGTCTTAGTTGTCACACATTTATAGTAATGTAGATTCTGCATTCTGTAAGAACCCAGTCTCTTTACAATATCATTTGAAATGTCTTTTGATCCTTCTTTGTGGGATTTTTAAAAGATTCAAGAGAGGAATATCCCAAAACATGATATGGTGCACTATAGTCTGGGAGAGGGAAAGGGACCATGTATGCCCTACTATGGATTGCTATCTTCTTCATTAATATAATGCCTTGGGTCCTTCCTATGAACCAGCCTGTTCCAGTCTCTCTCAAGTTAACTACCCTTTGCATTGCTAAATAAATATCTACTGAAGCACTCTGTGTTCCTCAGTTGAATTCTTTTATTTGAAAATAAAGAATTAAGGAAAAATCATTAATAAGGATAGCGATAAGCTCTTCAGTTACTCAAAATTTAAACCCATGTTAACAAACCTTGGATATACACCAAGTTGTATGTCCATGGGACCATCTCTTAGATTGAAGATACATATTTCCTTTCCGGAGACCTAGAAGATTTCTTCAAAATTTAGTAAAGTAATGAACTTCCTTTCAATTTGTATTGGATTCTTCTCATCTCCAAGAGAAGTACCAGCATTAAGATATGTTTCCCGAGACACACACAGGTATATAATGCTTGAAAAGATGTTTCAAGAACATTTGGATATTTAAGATGCCATTCCTTAGGAATATAAGTGCAGACACACGGAGATGTGAGAAAAAAATATTCTTCATTGCTGCAATGACCAAATTTAAGAACTGAAAGGAATACTAAATTTTTACTAACTATAATGTGATTAATAATAATAAAATACCGTACATTCCTCATGAGTATAAATAGAGTGTTCACTTAAGGGAAAATAAACAAATGGACTGAGACAGTGTATTTAATAAGACATGAAGGAAAAATGCCAAGTGAAGAATGATATACTGTGTGTGCACAGGGAAGTTGAAGGAGGAGGAGACACATGGGAGAGGGACTGGAGGACAGAAAGAGCAAGGTGGATGCATATTTGTACCACAGGACAGTCTTTAATTTGGATATCTGAAAGTAAATCAGGAACATAGTTTTATTTACCATGATAAATGATTTTTGGTTTTGTACCAGAGGGCAAAGAGCTGTGCATGGAAGTTAGAAAGGTACATTCATACTTATGAAATAATAATTGTTTTAATTTTTAGTCAACTTTAATTTTAAGCCCAAATATGCTTCCATTATCAAAGGGATGATAGATAGATGGATAGAAAAGGTCACCCAATCACTGCAAATTATCAGCCATTTTCTAAAGATCAGTCCTTCAGTGGTGGTGTCTGGTGATATGAAATGTCATGCAGTGGTAATGAAGTTTTCTAATCAGCATTGTAGAGACTATGACAATTATATATTTATTTTTTTCAAAAAAATTTTCATTTTACATAACAATCCCAGTTTTTCCTGCTTCCCCTTCTCTTGCTTCTCCCACCATCCTCCCTCCAAACACCCATCCACTCCTTAGAGAGGTTAAGGATGCCCATGGGGAGTTAACAAGTCTGTTACATCACAATGAGGCAGTACCAAGGGGTTCCCCTCCATATCTAGGCTAAGAACGGTATCCCTCCATAGGGAATGGGCTCCAAAAAGCCAGTTCATGCACTGGAGATAAATTCTGGTCCCACTGCCAATGGCCTGCAAGCTGCCCAAGCCGCATAGCTATCACAAACATTCAGAGAGCCTAGTTCAGTCCTATGCAGGTTTCCCAGCTGTCAGTCTGGAGTCAGTGAACTCCTACTAGCTCAGGTCAGCTGTTTCTGTGGGTTTCCCCATCATGGTCTTGACCCCTTTGCTCATATTTTTCTCCTTCTCTTCAACTTACTTATTGCATTTATTTTACTTGAATATAATTTTTAAACTGTTATTCCAAAATAACAAAATAGGGTATGTAGGTCCTAAGTGAAAACATGATAGTATATAATTTTCAGGTCTAGTCAAGCCAGGATTTCATTTGGTTTTCAAGTAATCAAACATGCATATGCTAAATAAAATGTATATAATATTCATCCTTAGTTTGTATAGGAATAGGCCATCAGTAAGCTATAGAATCTTCTTACCTCATTTTGAACGTTTTTGAGTTTAAAACCTAATATGTCTTCTACAACGCTTGAACACATGAACATTTTACACATGATTGAGTGATTTCAATAGCAAGGTTCTCTCAAGGTTCCGAGTCTGAAATAAAATGGAAGAGTATTTCTTACTGTGTGTGGTTTCCTTTATTTTTTAATAAAAACAGATAATTATTTTTATTTCAATGTCTTTACATTGTGTGACTGCAGGACGACTCTATTCACCTGGCCTTTGTCCACACTTGGTAGTGCAGCCATCTGACTTCTCAGGGTTAATGAAAGGCTACAGGAAAGCTGTTCCCTGAGACTAGGTTATATTCTGTAGCCTACTGTCACACGTTTTGTTCCATCTTGTCAGCTTTGTTAGTTTTGAAAATGCAGCATGGTACAGTCATGTGTATATTTGTCATCCTGGATAACTCAGGCATACAAAGTATGCAGCTGGGAAAACAAAGTTCACACTTTCTATTTCGACTTCAATTAACAACTATATTATAAAGTGACAGATAACTAATGAAAAATAAAGCGTTATGAAAACACAGTAGCTCAATTGACTGGATTGCAATTAAAAACTTATCAATGACTGCATTTTAAAATCATTTTGTGGTTCTTCCAAACCTCCAGAATGTAATTAATATTTCATACAATTCACAGCATCTAAATGGATTTGTACATTACATCAATGGGCAAAAATTAATTAACAATCATCAACAGACTGCATAAGAATTTCTTGTTTACACAGAGATTATTGTCCAACTCAACTTTAGAAAAATAATTACCTGCTATACACTGGGGAGAATTTTACATTGCTGTGAAGGCAGCCACGTGGATGACTTTCTGAGTAAATTATTGTTAAACAAACTGTTGGGGAGTTGAAAAGCCTTGTCCTACATGTAATATCAATTAGCAGAGTTAATTAATACTCTGCTTTGAATACTGGAGAGTAATACAGTATGTAAGATGCATGTACTAAAATAAAAATGTGTAGAAGTCTCCCTGTAATAGTCACGCAGAGAACTGTCAAGGTTTTTATTTACATAGTGTTTTCTTTTAAACTGTAGCCAGAGAATAATTATTATTATTTATTTCCAGTAAACATCTTAATTACTAAATCTGATATTTTGTGCTTTTCTCATTAAAATATTGATGCGGAAAGTTTAAAATATAATTACTAAAGATAAGTACAAACAAGGTCAAAATTATATTTGAATAAATTATATATAATGCATTTCTAAATATACATAAAAAGACTAAGATAAATCATTTTGTGAACATGGTAAAATGATCCAGGTCAAGAGAGACACATTCAGGCATATGATATGTAATTAGATGGCTGAATAGAAAAATGGTGAATATGCCCAGTTTTTTAGTGAACATCTTTTCCATGTCTGAGAAACAGAACTGTCAGTAAAATAAAAAGTAAATCATACGTTTTTGTCACACAATTCCATTAATTTCTCTGTTATATTTATAGAAATAAAATTCACTGACCTATTCATGAGAATCCATGAAATTATTAATGTTGTTGTTTAAGATTATTTGTCAACAAATTATATTACTTGATTATATATACTTAATTTGCAATGGTAAATGTCTTCAACAGGAACTTTAAAATCATGAGACAGTCCATGTATTTTCATAAACATTACTCTTGGTAGAAGTGAGTATAAATCCTGTGAATTTGTTCTTTCAAAGATGTAAAATATTTATAAGGCACATGTAAACTTTGAGCACATTATAATATTCTCTAAGACTTTCCCTCTAAGATATCAAGATTTCTTGTTCCATGCATGTCTCATATTATCCCTAAGAGTTCTGGTAGGAGTGAGTAAAGTCCATATCCTTTAAGCTTTGGCAGAAATAAAAGTTGTCACATAAGATTCATAGTATCACTTTAACTTAGTCTAAACTCTCTGTGGCAGAAGATTTAAAAATTAATTCTGACCTAGGCCTAACCAATCAGTTTCTGCTAATTTACATGACAGTGTAATTATAGACATTCAGGAGGATTAACTGTTTCAATTACATCAGCATGCAGATGTGCCAAGACTGTTTAGTTGGAGAAAAATTAGGAGGAAAAAAACACACCAAAAGCAGGAAAAACAAGGTGCAGTCATTTCACCAAATGTTATCCCTCTACTTTGTACTGAACATTCATACATAATATCGAATGCTTCATACATCATTATTGATAATTATTTTAAATAAATATGGTTGAAACTGTTTAAAAATTATTTAACACAACTTTCTTCTCTCACATATCTATAATGTATGATTTGGTTTTATATTACTACTCTATTCTTGTGTTAATGATGTCATAGTCCTTAGCAACTCCCCTAGTCTCTCTTTATCCCATCCTTTCCCACCCCTTATGGTTATATTGAAACTTCAATATGATTAAGTCTAATTATCTGCATAGATTTCTCTATAGTATATATTAAATGTTATCTAAACCTTCTTAATCATACATATCTAATTGTTTAAATGTGTTTCATCATCATCTAAAATCTAATGAGTAATTGAGTAGTTACTCTATGTCCAATATTTACAAAAAATAATGACTAAATAAAACCAATGGACCAATTAGTACATAATGTTTCCTGGAGTGACATACAACGTAGATAAGGATGACATTCAACATGTGTCTGTTAACATACCATGTAGCTATATTTGAAAATAATACATGGTTTTTCTTTGTGTTTTACTTTGAATTTTAGTTTTTGAAAAATTCCTGTGTGCCTCTATATAATTTTTCTCTTAGAAAACAATGCTTCTTATCACTGTACTTTAATTTGATATAGTTTACCACTTTACATAGACAGAATTAAACTCTTTAGAAGTATCAGAAACTGGGGTTGCTAAAAGCATAACATTTACAAATGGGTTCATAATTTTCATAATTGTAAGAAGATTACTAAGTATCTAATTTCCTCCAGCCTCCAGATTGAGGCTAAAAGAACACCCCATATATATTCTGTTTATATATATATATATGTATATATATATAATTCCTACATTGTTTGTTTCTTAAAACTTTAGCTTTAAAATATTCTATCCTTGACTTATTATTCCAACACGACAGTTTTCACACTTTATCATACACATGTTTTCATAATGCTAATTCACAAATACTGCCCAAGGATTGAATAGTGAGCTAAGAAGCCAGAAATATAAATTTTGAACAGGTATTTCCATAATTTCATGTAGGTTACTCTAAAATCTATATTTGATTCCTGGTGCTTTAATAACCTTGGCACTGAAATTTTATTGAAATGTTTATCACAGAATGTCCAACTTTGATTGATCACTTTTGAAATCTCAGACACCTGTGCCAGGTCAAGTCCCATTACCTGACTGTGTAGTATACACATGTATGCATTGTCAGAATAGCAGCCCAAACAGCAGATTGAATGAATATAAGCACTCTGTACTTAATACGCTGCTGTAAAACAATGAAGATAAGCCCACAGAAATGGAGATGTGTAGACTCTACTGTGAATTAAGAAGCACTCATAACCATGTATAATCTCAAAACAATTTCTCTGAGTCATTTTGAGAACTTACTTCAATGTGAATGGTACATTTTCTTCATACTATGTTAATTCATTATTCATCTACCTATTTGTCCTAAATGTGGTCAGATTCAAAGGTTCTCTTGCTTTCCCAGTATTCAGATATATCTCCAAAAATTTGGTCATATTGCAGGGTATGGTATTTAGTTGAAAAGAAATCATCTAGTACTTTAATATTTATAAGAACTAGGAACATCTGATCAAAATTAAAGACCTTTCATGCTCCTATGTACATTACAGCCTTTTAACAGAGCTATATGTTCAAATTGTCTGCAACTATCCTGTTGGCATTTCTTCAGTCACATGACTGTATGACTTTCTGGTGAATCCTACTTTTTATGTTGAAGCTTTCACTACTGCAGTAGCTCTTCCTTCTTCGCTTTGCAAACCCAGCTCCTAGAATATTATATACAGTTGTTATTAGAAACTTAGAGGTACCCATGTGGATTACCAGATGAAACCAGGGAAAATGGTGTCTGCTCCTGGGATTCTTAGTTTAGTTAATAAAAGAATGAATCAAGGACTCAAATAAAAATAGAAAGACTATTCTTCTACTAGCATTTGAAAGAAAAATCACAGAGAGGACAAGCTGTAAGTCTCATGAGCCACTCAGAGAAAGGGAACAATGAAGAGGAGATAAAAGACAGCCAAGTCTTTTGGTTAAACCATCTGCATTGTGTATCTACCTGGCTGGGAATATAATGTAGCAAGTAAGCAAGAAAACACAATGTACCATATAATTTTTTAAATCGTCTAACCAATATCCAAAAGAAAAAAAAACAAAAAAACAAACAAACAAACAAAAAGACAAATAGAACACAACAACAAGTAGGTACTCTTTTCTGAGTCCAGATAGACATCAGTACCTTTGGAAGCTTGACTTGTTGGGATTGTTTTGGTTGTGCAATTCTGGTGGGAACAAGTACACTATCTCATTAGAAGATTATTTATTTATCCTACCCTTTAGCATAGTTTAGGGTGAACCTACCTTCCTCCTGAGAGAGGGGAGGGAGTCTTGCTTTCCTGAGATGGTCTCTTAACCAGGTCACTGACTCTGTTCAGCTGGTGTAGAGGCCTGTGTCTCAAAGCTTGTCACTGGGCACTATGCCGCAGAGCTCTGACCACAGTCTTACTTCTGAAACATTGAAACCCTGTATTGCCATCTGGTGTGGGAGAAAAAAAATCAGATTTGATCAAAAAAGAACACCTAAAAAATCTCCGGTAAAAACAGATGACCCAGTTGTCAGAGTTCTACATCCAAAACAGATTCAAGACTGCTGCCTAAGATGATCAAGACTCACAGGATACTCCAGTTAGGACTTGATTATAACTCTAAATTTTCTTTAGGTCCCCATAAGATTATCAGTGCTCCCAACCAGCTAAAAGTAGCCAAAAATACTATTCCCACATTCCCAAAAAATGGACTATGGATATTTTCTTTAAAAAAAAAAAAAGAGGGGGAAGTGGTGCCGGAGAATTGTATGTATTCTGTCAATGATGTTTTGAATAAATGCTGATTGGCCAGGCAGGAAGTATAGGCAGGAAAACCAGACAGAAAGTAAAAATGATGCAATGAGAACAGGAGAATTCTGGGAAGGAGAAAGTTGAGTCCTCCCAGTCCTGTGCAAACCACCTAGGAAGCAGGATGTGACCTGCCAGCTGAAAAACGTACCGAGCCATATGGCAAACGTAGATCAGCTACAAGAGCTAATAAGTAGCATGAGCTAATGGGCCAATCAGCTTTATAACTTACAGAGATCTCTGTGTGATTTTCGTTGGGGCTTGCCGGCTGTGGGGTACAGGGTGGGACAAAAACTCCAACAAGCAGGCCCTGTTCGTGTTACAGCCATCTAAATGGCTAGTTTCCTTATCACTCAGACTTAGGTAAGAATGTGCCTTTGACCAATGAGAGGTAACTTGTGTAACTTTTATTGTGTCAAGCCTCCTATAAAAGAAAATTTTTTAGGTTGGAGAAGGAAAAAAATAGGAGAAGTTAGAATTAGGACAGGAGAATTAGAATAGAGACAGGACAATAAAGAACATGTGACTGGAACAGCACACATGTGAACCTTTTGTGTAAACCCTCAGATTAGAGCTATCCTAAATTCTCTTCACTTCTCTGTGGCTTCTGACCCAAACTGTGGATGATATTCTTACAGAGTGGCCTGACAAGCTGATTATAAGCTGGAAAATTGTTGGCCCAAAAGGTCCCATGGGAACTATAAATAGCCTAGGATGTTGCCACGACTGTGTGTTGCTCTCCATAAACTGACAGCAAGGCCCCACTGTTGACCATCACACCACACAACTGTAGTTTCATACTACATTTAATAGAAGTCCCACAAAACTAACCACAAGTAAATATTAAATCTGTGTCCTATTGATAAACTTATTTCAGTACACTATAAGGTCTTCAGACTATTTTACAGTGAGACAATTATTAGTTTCTTATTCTGAACATTATCAAATATGTAACCCTTGAAATTAGGCAGAATCAATGCTAAGTAACATGCATGCTGCTATCTGAAATGCTACCTGATGCTTATCATACAACTCGAGAGACTATCTGAAGACTTGACCCTTTCTGATTAAATTTTAAAATGAGGATGATACACTGACAGATTGCGCCTTGCTATTTTCAAAACAAGTTACAATATAATTAGAAATTTGACAACTTTCTAATTTCAGATTCTAGGGCTTTTTAAAAAAATCATTTTGCAAAAATCCCTAGAAATGCCTCAATTATATACAAACTGGCCTTCTACCAGTAACAATTCAAATGTTTTCTTCAAATTCATTTATAATTGGTGTTGGATCGTTCATTTTTATTATATATTAATTGTACCCCAAACAGAAATAAATAAGGAATATTGAGAAGAAATATATATTTACACTGTCCCCATCTTTTAAAGCCAAGGATCACAGAGAAACAGTTTCATTGGAATGGTGGCAATTGGCTTTCAAACACATTCATCATATCATTTTATTTATATTCATTATTATTTTACTCTGTCGTCTTCATGGCTTAACTGTACTGTGGTACCTGAACTCCCATATCTTTCTATAAGTCTTCCAAAAATATTAACTCTATTTTCAGTCACTATCTTCTCAAATTCTCCCACTGCATATAATATAATTTCCATATTGGTTTCTTGTTGCTGTGACTAAATACCTGAGAACAGTCACTTAAGGCAGAATGGGTTACTTGGCATCACAATTTAAAATTCCAATTCATCTTGGTAGGGAAAGCTCAACAGCAAGAACAGGAGGCTTCTGGTCACATTGCATTCCTACTGCGGAAGCAGAGACGAATGCTAATAAGCAGCTTGCTTTCTTCCTTGTGTACAGCTCTTATATACCAGTCCATGGAATCCTGCTGCCTATTTTAGGGTGGGCCTTCCCACCTTACTTAACCTAAACTGGAAACTTCTTCACAGACATGCCCAGAAGTTTCTCTGCTAAGATTTTCTACATTCTGCTAAGTTATTCCCTATAACATTAGTCACACAGTCAACTCTTTTCAATGTTTCAAAACTACTTTCATCTTGGCTAAGTCGTAACTTTCCTTCCCCGTACCTCATTCCCTATTCAAGAATTCTTTTTTATTATAATTAATTCGTGCTTGGGAAAGTAGAAGTAGCTAAACTTTTTAAAAATCAAAATTCTGGGTACTCTTAAAATGTGAAGAATGGAAAATTAAAATAAATCACGAATTAATATTCTATAATGCTGTGCCCAAGTTCATATGTGGAACAGTACTTTCAAATTTGAATGAGAATGAAGGATAGACCTCGTGAGACCTGTTTAAAGGTTGAGTGTAGATAGCTTTGAAAGGCTAAGTATACATGTTATATGAAAATCTAATTAATGTGTACATGTTTCAAGCACAGATACACACATACATACATGACACATATTTTTACATTTCATTAAGTATTTTAGTAAGATCATAAATAATCACACAATAAACAAATTTCAGAAAAAGCTGTCTTTCACAAAGGGCTGTAGATCTGGCTATTTTATGACAAAAACTGGAAACAACTTCTCTTAGCTCTACTTTTACATTTATATTTTCTTTAAAATAGTGACTGAATGGATATTCAACTAATATTTGACTCTAATTTGACTGTTTAAAAAAGCTGTAGAGAACTTTAGAAATGCTTTTGAGTAAAAAACCATGGAGAAGTGGTGTTTTGTCCCATGTAGACCTCCTATGTTTGTGACGGTATGTTGGCTAATTGTCTCTGATTTGATAAAGCACGTTGACTGGTCGAAAGTTTTGCTGATGTAATTACTGTGATTGGTAGATGTGTGATTTGTACCTCTTGAGCACAGAACCTATACTGTAGGAAATGAGACTGACAGGTCCAGGGATTTATAATTCAGGGACTCTATTGCTTTGTAATGAGTCAGTAGTCAGTTTGGTGTTGTAGAGCATCAGATATGAAGGAAGTTAAGAGTCATATTTTTGAATGCTATTTTAAACATCATATTAACTTAATCAGTTTTCAATTTTAGAGTCATTAAATCTAATTGAATTATATTGGCTGCTTTAAAGTCTTTAGGGAGTGAGATACTGAGATATTTACAAATACACATGTAAATAATAGTTGCTACTAAACTTTCCACAACACAGACATGTGGCTAAGTAATGAATATTGAAAATCTACTTCAAGTAACCCTCTCTTCCTTGAAACACTCTACTGATTATGAATATATATTACATTTATTTCTAGAGTAGATGCCAAGTACTGTAAATGTTACTAGCTATTATTAATCATCTAGCTTTGCAATGGCTTACGTTTTCTGAAAGGTAACAAAAGTAGATTGAATTCAAGTTAGTCAATGATTGGCATCCAAGCATGGCTACACCCCAGTCACTGTTCCTCTCTGTACTTTTTGAAGACTATAGTCAAGACCTATCTTAATGTGTCAGTCAGAGCTGTCTCCTGGAGGTAGTGTGAAACTTTTCATTCAAAGAGTAGTAAATTGCAAGTGCCAAAATCTTGTAGGGTCTTCATGAAATTTGACATTTCAAACATTTAACTTAGGCAAGTCTTACATTTCTGGAATGTACAAAAAATAGAGGTAAATCACATTTACCAAGTTACAGTGTTTTGTTTCATATTTTTTTAGAAAAATACATTTATCATCTCTTTTAGAAAGCTTTTGTTGCAGAATTAAACCCATTTCATTTTTTCAACTTCCCTAAATTGTCCTTTTATGAGTTGATGAATCACTGATAATGTTTCTGTGTATCTTTCAGTGTGAGATCTTATTGTAGAAAAGCTTTACCAGAATTTTCTAAACATTCTAATATTCCAAGTTTGGAAAGTAGTTTTTATGTTTCCTTAAGTATTTTGTCACTTTTATTTCAGTATTTGATTTTTTTTTCATTAAAATTTTTTACAGTACTATTAACCATCTTCTTTCCCTTTATCCAATTTCTTTCTGATCCTCAACAAATCATAACACACCAAACTTTGTTATCTTTCTCAAAAGAATAAAAAACAAACAAGCAAAAAATACCAAAACTAAACAAAAAGTACACACACACACACACACACACACACACACACACACACAAAACTAAAATTATGAAATTATGGAGTCTGTTTTAAGTTGGTCAACTGCTCGTGAGCATGGGGACTGCCCTGAAGTTTTACCATATACAGTGATACCTCACTGAAGAAAACATACTCTACCTTTGTGAGGCAATATCAAAAACAAACAATTCTTTTTTTAATGATGGGGATTTGTGTGCAATTCCTCTCTTTAGTGCTGGGATTTTTTCTTCTTTGTTAGAGATCAAGTGGCTGTACATATGTAAAAATGCCCCATTCTTCTATTTCCTTTCATTGTAAAAGTGCCTGTTTTTATACCAATACTACGTTGTTTTTATTACTATAGCTTTGTAGCACACCCTACAATATATTATGTTGCTAACTCTAACTGTTCTTTTATTATTCAGAATTATTTTACTACCCTTAGAATTTTTTGGGTTTCCATATGAAATTGAAGTTTTTGTTTGTTTTTCAATTTCTGTTAAGAATTGTGTTGGAATTTTGATGGGGATTACAGTGAATCTGCAGATTGCTTTTAGTAGGATGACCAATTTTCATAGTATTGAATTGAACTATCCATAAAACTATGAGATCTTTCTATCTTCTGGTGGAACCTTCAATTTCTTTCTCCAATGTCTTAAAGTTTTTAATTATACAAGTATTTCACTTACTTTGTTACAGTTAACCCAAGATGTTTTTTTAAACAATTATGAAAGATACTGTTTCCCTGATTTCTTTCTTATTATGTTTGTCATATGTAATCTTTTTTTTTTTTTTTTTTTGGTTTTTCGAGACAGGGTTTCTCTGCAGCTTTTTAAGAGCCTGTCCTGGACCTAGCTCTTGTAGACCAGGCTGGCCTAAACTCACAGAGATCCGCCTGCCTCTGCCTCCCGAGTGCTGGGATTAAAGGCGAGCGCCACCACCGCCCGGCTTGTCATATGTAGTCTTAATTGGCTCTCCTTTTCAATTATTCAAACCACAAGAACAAAGGCGTTGATTAATTGTCCTTTTATCTTAAATAACAACCACAATTTGGGAAGGCAATGACATGAAAGATTTGTTAATTTCATTTAACTTTATATATTTTATTATTTTGGTTTCATTATCACAATATACATTGACACTTGAAATACATTTATAGTAATTATTTTGTATATTTTTAAGGTGTTTTGCTTGAATTATCTATAATAAATATTTCAGGGTGCCCACCCAATCCAGAACAATAAATTAAATTAATTGTATGATGAACATTGACTCTAGTATATTGATTATTTTAGGATGATCTGGGAATTGTGGATAAACTGTCAGGACTAATCAATGGGGAAACATCAACTAGTATCAATTTTATCAATGATTAAATCACCTTGCTAGTAGTACTTTTACGATAAATCTTATGCCACAGATTTTGAAGGTACAGGAAAACAGGTACAAACAATTTATTTAGATTTTTGTTTAAGATTTTCTTTAAAATTCACAGGAAAATTTAGATGGCTTTAATTTCTTATAAATTCATTTTTTTTGCATGCCTGAACAACAGAAAGAGAGTCAACATATGGGGACTAAATCTTACTGCTTGCTCAGAATCCAAACATTTCTGACTCAAATTTTGATGTTTTAAATTATTTTTAACTTAGTAAGCAGAAAAAATGGATTTCATTATGACATTTCATGTATATATGCCACTATATTCTTTTTTTTCCAGTTTATTTATTTTTTATTAAAAATTGCCATCTCCTCCCCTCTTCCTCCCCCTTCCCTCCCCTCCCCTCCACCCATACCCCCACTCCCTCCCTCTTGAGGCCAAACAGCCATCAGGGTTCTCTACACTATGTTGAGTCCAAGGTCCTCCCAACTCCCCCCTGGTCCAGGAAGGTGAGCAACCTGGGCTTGGTCTCTATGCCACTATATTCTTACAACACATGTTTTGTTAGAGGAATTAGTGAGAGTGCCAGCATCTTTAATCTTCCCTGGGTTTAAAATTCTTTAGAGCTGAATAGAAACCCATTGTACACATGTACTATATTCTTATATTTTTTTTATATATTGAAGGACATTTATGTTGTATTCATTTCATGCATTTTGTGAATAGAGCAGCATTTACATGGCTGAGCAATAATCTGTGTAGTAGGATATCTCATTTGTTGGGATTATGCCAATGAAGTGGCACAGCTAGGTCATGAGAAATCTATCTTTAGCTTTTTGAGAATTCCTCACACTAATTTCCACAGTGGCTACACCAGTTTGCAATTGAACAAACAGTGAATGAGGATTCCACTTTTTCTACATGCTCATTGGTAGTTGTTTTCATGATTCTGACCATTATGACTATGTGCCTAACCTTAAATACATATATGTAAGAACCACCCTAAATGACCCCAGCAAGCTGTATGTCTGTGTGGGCATTTATGTATGTAAAAATAATAATTACAAAAGGAAGATTTTGAATTTAAATGGGAGTGCAGGGGCACAACTGAGAACTTGAAAAAAGAAAAGGAATGAGTACAAATGATATCAATACAGTATGTATGTAAAGAATTGTCAAAATAATTTTAAGATAAATTAGGGGCTACAGATATGGCTATGCAGCTAAGAGTACTGACTACTGAGGATATGGGTTAGAATCTCAGCACCCACATGACAGGTCACTATCATCTATAGCTCCAGTTGTAGGTATCTGATGCCTCTATGGGCACCAAGCACTTAAGCATTGCACAGACATACATGCAGACAAAACATCTATAGAGTTTGATACTTTTGTAGTTAAAAATTAAATTATGAAGTATCATCCCTGCTGGCAATTACTAGGTACTTGGAGAGGAAAAGTCAGTTTTGTTTAAGACTGTTGGCTCTCATAACTATCTCCTGCCACATCTATTACCAAAAGAGTCTTCCCCCAGACTTCCCCTGGAACGGAAAGTGTCTGGGTTCCCAATTTAAGGTCTCTGCTATCTAGGCCCTAGCTCCTGGAGGCACATTTCATGCCCCACCCCCACCCACCAAACCCCAAAGTCTCCAGAGCAACCTCGCCATACAACCATCTCCACCCCATTTATGACCACCAAAACCTTGTCTAAGACTGCCCCTAGAGAAGAGAGTGTCTGGATTTCCAGTTGGAGGGCTCTGCTCTTATTAATCAGGTTAATCAGGTTCTTATTAACTCTTAAAACATATATTAGCCCATTATTCTTATCTGTGTTAGTCACTGGGCTCGGTAACTTTTTCAGTGAGGCGGGTCACATCTTGCTTCTTCTCTGATTAGGGTCCACTGTCAACTAAGCTTCCTTCTTCCCAGAATTCTCCTGTTCTCAATGACCCACCCCTACTTCCTGTCTGGTTGTCCCACCTATACTTCCTGCCTGGCTATTGACCTTTAAGCATTTATTTAAAATATTATTGACAGACTATAAACCATTGTCCCACAACAAGCATAATTCTTTACAGTAGCCACAAAAACCATAAAATAACTTAGAGTAGTGATAACCAAAGAAGCAAAAGACCTTTATGAAAATAACCTCAAGTATTTGAAAAAAGAAATTATAGAAGATATCAGAAAAAGTAGAGATCACTCATGCTCTTGACTAGGTATGATCAACATAATAAAACTGGTAATCTTACCAATTTACAGATTCAATATAATTCCCATCAAAATCCCAATACAATTCTTCACAGATCTCAAAAGAACGATACTCAACTTCATAGGGAAAAAAGAAAACACCCAGGATAGCCAAAACAATCCTGCACAAGAAAGAAACCACCAGAAGCATCACCATCCCTGATTTCAAGCTCTACTATAATGTAGTTTTGGCATAAAAACAGACATGTGGACCAATGGAATTGTATCAAAGACCCTGATATTAATACACACACCTATAAACACCTGATTTCTGACAAAAAGCTAAAATTATGCAACAGAAAAAGAAAACACCTTCAACAAATGGTGATGGCATTACTGAATGTCTACATGTAGAAGAATGCAAATAGATCCATATGTGTGTGTATATATATATATATATATATATATATATATCCCCATGTACAAAACTCAAGACCAAATGGATCAAAGGCCTCAACAAAAATCCAGCCACACTGAACCTCATTGAAGAGAAAGTTGGAAGTAGCCTTAAATGTATGGGCACAGGCAACCACTTCCTAAATATAACACCAGTAGCATAGACACGTAGAGCAACAATTAATAAATGGGACCTCCTGAAACTAAGAAGCTTCTGTGAGGCAAAGGACACAATCAATAAGACAAAAAGGTAGCCTATAGAACTGGAAAAGATCTTCACTAACCGTAACACATGTGAATAACTAAGATCAAAACCACAAATGAGCTGGGCGGTGGTGGCGCACGCCTTTAATCCCAGCACTCGGGAGGCAGAGGCAGGCGGATCTCTGAGTTCGAGGCCAGCCTGGTCTACAAGAGCTAGTTCCAGGACAGGCTCTAGAAACTGCAGGGAAACCCTGTCTCGAAAAACCAAAAAAAAAAAAAAAAAAAAAAAAAAACCACAAATGATAGCTTACTCTGGAGAGGATCCTGAGTAAGGGTAACACTCCTCCATTGCTTATGGGAGTGCAAACTTGTACAGCCACTTTTTAAACCAGTATGGCAGTTTCTCTGAAAACTAGGAATCAATCTACCTCAAGACCCAGCAGTACTGGTCACTCTTAGGCATATACCCAAATGTTGGTCCTGGCCTCCCAGAACCAAAATAACCACACAGAAACTATATTAATTAAAATACTGCTTGGTCCATTATCTCTTAATTCTTATTGGCTAACTCTTACATATTGATTTAACCCATGTCCATTAATCTATGTATCACCACGAGATTGTGACATACAAGCAAATTTTCAGCATGTCTATTTCCAGCAGTGAATCCATGGTGTCTCCCTGTCTCTGCCTTCTTCCTCCAAGCATTCAGTTCCATCTTCTCCACCTACCTAAGTTCTGCCCTATCAGGCCAAGGCAGTTCTTTATTCATTAACCAATAAAAGCAACACATAGACAGAAGAACCTCCCACACCACCCCAAAGAGCCACAAGAATATTTGCTCTATTGTGCTCATAGCAGCATTATTTCTAACAGCCAGAACCTATAAAAACATCCAAGGTGCCTCTCAACCAAAAAATGGATAAAAAAGTAGTATATTTACACAAAGGAATACTACTCAGCAATAAAAAAGGAAAATGATATCTTGAAATTTGCATGCAAATGGTTAGAACTAAAAAGAAAAAACACCCTGAGTGAGGTAATCCAGATCCAGAAAGACAAACATGGTGTGTACTCACTTATAAGTGGATATTAGATATAAAACAAAGGATAACCAGCCTATATTCCATGACCCAGAGAAGCTAGGTTAAAGGAGAACCATAAGAGAGACATACATGGATCTACCAGAAAATAGAATTAAATAAGATCTCCTAAAAATAATTGAGAGTAGAGGGGGGAGGAGAAAGAATAATGGAAGGGGAGTAGAAAGGGAGGCAAGGAGGGAGGAGGAGAACATGAGGGATGGGATGGTTGAGATGGGGAAGGATAGAGATGGAGAACAATGAAAGAGATTCTTGAGAGAGTCATTGTGGTACTAGCAAGAAACCTGGAACTAGGGAAAATCTAAGGAATCCAAAATAATGACCCCAGCTAAGACTCTAAGCAATAGTGGAGAGGGTACCTGAACGGGCCTTACCCCTGTAATCAGATTGATGATTACCTTAATTATCATCATAAAATCTTCTTCCAGAAACTGATGGAAACAAATGCAGAGATCTACAGCTAAGCACTGAACCGAGCTTCAGGACACAAGTTCTAGAGAAGGAGTAATGATAATATGAGCAAAGGGGTCATGACTATAATGGGAATACCCACAGAAACAGCTGACCTAAACCAGTGAGAGCTCACTGACTCTGGACTGAGAGTGGGGAACCTGCATAGGACCTAATTAGGCCCACTGAATGTGGGTGAAAGTTATGTGCCATGAGCAGTCTATGGGACTACTGGAAGTGGGGCCAGGGTTTATCTATAGTACTTGAATTAGTGTTTTGCAGCCCATTCTTTTTGGAGGCATACCTTGCTCAGCCTAGATTTGGGAAGGGGAGAGGCCTCTGTCCTCTCTCAAAGTGATGTGTCAGACTTTGTTGACTCCCCTTGGGAAACCTTAACCTCTTTAAGTTGTGGATGGGGAGCTGAGGTGGGGGGAAGGTAGGCAGAAGGTGGGAAGTGGGAGTGGGAGTGGGCATTGTGATACATATGTAAAAAGAGAAAAATGTTTAAAAAATAATTTAATAATAAAAAGTAGTTGAACAAGTAAGGCAAAATACTTTTGCCAATGGTAGGTTAACCTCATAAATCCCTGAATATATGGACAACGCAAATTGGACTTGATAGGAGAAAAACAGAACACAAATTTAGAAGAGTAGCAAAAGGTGATGGATCTGAAATGAGTTGGGGGGAGTGAATGCTCAAAACTCATTGTACAAAACTTGCAAATAAATGATTAAAAAGTAAAATATATATAGAGAAAATTTTTCACTCCACTGACAAATGATACAGAACTCATTTAGCATAACTGTCCCTTATCAAAAAACTTAAATATAACAATGTGAACCAGGATTATCCTGACATGAATGGCCAAATGGAGGTATCAGTTTTTGAAACTATTACTCAGTGAAGCAGAATCAAATTATGCAATGCTGATGTCAGCATTTATTTTCCAAGATGCCCTTTTTAAGAACATCCTTCACCTAAATATAGATGAAAAAGTCTCCGAGACCATGTGATTGTCCTGACCAGCACATCTGCAAGTCCATCTGTGCTGCACATCTTCTCTAGCATTTGACTAGAAGCAGCTTAGGTTGTCATCTAATTTCCTTTCCCTCTGAAATACAACTTTCTTTTACATGCTTCAATGTCTGTCTTTTGATTTAATTCCTCCTATTTTGCACCCAAAACACATAATGAATCCCACTATTCACTTTTAGTGAGTCCTTGCTTGCACCAAACAAGGACACCTGGCTCTGAGATTCAGTTTTCAGGCTCACACTATAGAGAACAGGATACTTAAAATGGGTGAAGAATATTTTGTAAATGATACTATATATCATGTATTCAATTGTGATTTTGGTAGTTCTTAAGTTATTTTCTCAACTTAATATCTCAGTTATTAAATAATGATTTAATAAACTTACCAGTTTGATATTTACCTTGCAACATTAAAAAGAGAGAGACAGCAAGTCTGAGTGGTGGAAGATTCAAATCAATAATCATGATGTACAAATAAATGTCACCTTCAATACTCCAGAATGTGATTTAACCTGACAGGGTCATTTCTGTTGAACTTTAGTTAAGAGTTAAATAGAGAGGCTGTACAATATTGTCCTATGTGCCATTTTCAAACAGATGCTACTGTCTTTTTATTGGTACTTCTTTGTAGTTTTGTTGTCTGATTATTTTCTGTGATTTCTGTTTTGGTGGAGAGAGACAACTGTTAGTTCTTTTTAAAGACTGTGGTAGTAGTATCCTGAGCCAATCTGATCAAGAGAATTTTTCAGTTGAGGTTATACTCTCATGTGATATCTATTTGAGCAATTCAGAAATAATCTCATATTTATAGTCAACTGCTTTATGGTAGAAGACTCAATATACCACAAGAATTGAATGATGTTTTACTCCTGTAGTACTTGTAAACTGGATATTAATAAGCAAAATTAGTAAACTATGTCCATGTTTGTCATCAGTAACAAATTTCAATAAACAGAGATTAAATGTTTAAAGATTATACAAAAATATTCTGAAACTACTTAACAAAAAAACTTAAGGAAAATACTTTGGTACATAGGAATCCACAAAGTACATGATCAATAGAAACAATAGTTGAAAAATGGGTCAAAATCAAGAAGAAAAATTGAAAACCCAGATATGAAAGAAAATAATTAACAAGCTAAAGAAACCTACAAAGTAAAAGAATTTAGAATTTTTCCTCTGAAAAGGTCTGAATTAGCAATCTTCTTCCTTAATGCAGATCCAACAGAAATTGGTGATTATTATACCAGTTTTATCCCATTGCTGTGATAAACGACCCAGAACAAAATCAACTTAGGGGAATAATGTGTTTATCTAAGCTTATAGGTCCTTCATTCAGAGATGCTAGGCAGAGAATCAAGCAAGGCCTGGAAGCAGAAATCTTTCCTTTGTTTATGTTTAGGTTAAGCTGACCTCACAATACAACTTAGGAGCATCTGTCATAAAATACTACTACCTCCAGTAAACTGGGCTTTGCATATCAGTCAGCAATTGGTGTGGGAAGTCCTTCTGTATATGTATTGCTTTTATTGGTTAATGAATAAATCTCCTTTTGTTCAATGGCTTAACAAAGAAAGGTGGGAAATCTACAGAGAAATGTAGAGAGTAGGTGGAATCAGAGAGAGACCATGGAGCTACCGCAAGAGACAGACATGCTGGATCCTTGCTGGTAAACTACAAGCCTCGAGGTAAAATATAAAATAATAGAAATGGGTTAATTTAATATGCAAGAGCTAGCTAGAAATATGCATAAGCTAATAGGCCAATAAGTGATTTAATTCATACAGTTTCTGTGTGGTTATTTTGTGTCTGGGTGGCCAGGAATGAATTAGCAGCACAAGACTATAAGCAATTTAGACAAAACATCACAGAAATGCAACATGGTAATTTGATATAGGGAGCTTCTCTATGAGACCTTTACTCTCAGGTGATTTCTAGCTATCACCAAGTTGATAATACTACCCAAAATAAAATAAAAATAAGCATCATAGGCCTTGTATAAGGGTGTTGTTCACAGATTTTTTTTTCCATGATACTCAAGTCTGGACGCATTCTCAATTTCTTTCAGTAATAAATAACATTAGTAGACTATTTATAATCCTGAAATCATATAATATGCAGTAACTCAAACATCAGTTCTATATACATTAAACTGAATGAAACTACCAGACACAGAGTATATATTCCATAATCCCATTTATATAAACTTTGATAATAAGGAAAAAGGTCAATTTTTAGTTTGTGGTACTACGATGGATGATTATCTCTGAAGTGCAGGTATTGCTAAAGGGGTAAATTTTAAAGTTTTTGGGATTGTGGAAATGTTCAATATATTTATTTGATTAATGTTATTGATGTGTACAAACTTCATTGATCTGTTCATTTAGAAAATACATAATGGTACTTCAATAGCTACATCTTCTATATCCGTATCCTCTATATCATTGTCTTAATCATATATATATATATATATATATATATATATATATATATATAAACATATATCTCTCTATATAGATACAAATACATATATACTTATATCATTTCTTCAGAGCATGACCATGAGAGAAAAGTCATATAATTGTCATCTGCCCCTTCTCTTTGTATTTTGTTCACCTAGCTATCTTGACTTTCTTACCAACTAGGCCTGATTTTTCTTTCTTGGCTCATTCAGTGAATTCTGAGTCTGGAGTGTATCTTATTGCCGATCAATGTATTTTGTGTTTTTGCTAACAGCCTAATAACTAAGTAACTCTGGAAATCAAAAAGCGCCCCCCCCCAACACACACCAAAATTGACAACTTCCTTTGGATTTTCTTAGCTTCCTTTCTCATTCCGGGGAAGTTTTTCATTTTCCTCTTCATTTATCCACAGACTATTAGTTCCTAGTATCCACTGAAAGGCTATGCTTAATCCTCTTTCTGTTATGCTTCCACCTTGATCATATTTGTGCTCTATAATTAATGATTTATTTGATATCTCAGGTACTTTCTGGGCTTACATTTTCATCATATTTGGAGTTTTCCTCAAATGTCAAACTTTCTGTTGTTCTTAGCTTGTCAGCACCTTAATTAAAATTTGAGACACCTTGCCTACCCTTCTGTTTTTTAATTAATTGTTTTCTATGGCATCACACACATGAGTACTCTCATGAACACAAGCATGCACATATACACATGTTGTAAAAGGAGCAGTAGCCTGCTTCTTGCTGCCCGGCTCCTGGCCACCTGGCTAGCTTATACCCAGAAAAAACAACACACAAATTGTATTCATTTAAACACTGCATAGCCCATTAGTTCTAGCCTCTTATTTTCTAACTCTCACATCTTGATTCAACCCATTTCTAATAATCTGTCAAGGTTGTTGTTTACCAGGAAGATTCTAACCTATGTCTATCTCAGGCCAGAGAATCATGGCGTCTACCTCACTGCCTTCTTCCTCCCACCATACAGTCCTGTCTTCCCTGTCTATCTAAGTTCTGCCCTATCAAAAGGCCAAGGCAGTTTTTTTATTTGACCAATGAAAGCAACACATAGAAAAAAGACCCTCCTATACCATATGTACACACACACACACACACACACACACACACACACGAACACAAGTACACTCTCTCACACACATACAAATATATGCATCGGTTAATGAAAAACAAGTTTAGTAAATGCCTAATTTTATTATGAACTAAGCTTGTTTACATTATATTGTAATTGATAAGTGTATATTATTTCAGTTGTTAGTAGTTAGTACTTTTATTTATGTGTGTGCTATTATTACAGAATGTTAACTATATTAATTCATTTATTGATGCTTGTTTCACTGGGTATTCCAGAATTTCATAATATCATTGTTATAATTTCCAGTAATCTTTTCTATTAATGTATATCTAATATACATTTAAATCTATTGGGTTCACATTTGTTTGTAAATTTACAAAGCCACTAAAGATACTCAGTATCCTTTGAGGTTCAAATTAACTTCCAAAGAAAGGCTTGCTGGCTTCTTCTACAGGAATTGTCCAGACGTGTCGCTTACCATGCAGACACTAACCAGCGCCTCTAAATAGGCCTCATGCAGAGGCTACCAGGGAACTACACAAACCTGAGCTAATGTATACCTGTAGATTCACTGAAGGCCATGTATAGGTGAGGTGGCCCTTAAAGAATCAACCACATTCTTTGCTTACACTGGGCTCATGTGCCTATGTGATTAAATCTGACATAATCTCTACTCAAGCACATGTTCAATATCATGTGAGTCTAATACTCCGAAAGCTGGTATCGATATAGAGTATGATTTCAGAACCAAAAACAAGATGGCAGATGACCGAAGTATCTATATAAGTTAGATATAGATTAGATGTAGATATAGTAGATATTGATATCAAGATATAGACAGAAATAAACAGTGTTCAGAATAATAGAACTCATAAGATAATCATATTTTTCCATAAGCTTTGGGCTAACTTACATTGATTCTACCTCCTTCTACTCCCATTCTTCTTTGTTAGAAAAGTGTATTCTTAACTATTTATTTCTTTGAACTTTTGAAATAATAATGTTTGTGGAATAAATAAAATTCCTATTTTTCTTCAGATATGATGCTATTGGCTTAAAACCCCAGTACTCAAGAGGTTGAGAAGGAGAATCATAAATTTAGACCTACCTAAAGAGATATAAAATGTTTCAGAGCAGCCTGAGCTATCCATAAATGGCTAAAGGCCAGTCAGAGCTCAAAGAGAAAATTAACACAATTGATGTTTTCAACAGAACACAAGATTATCCTTTAACAACTGTAAATAATCTGCATGAATAACTCAGGATTAGTCTATTCATGGAAAGAGGAAATCTATCGAGAATCAAGCACTGCAGAGGCTACTTACGGTATCAAATCCTCATAAAAATTAACAGTTTGATAAAGAAACAGTAAAAATACTCAGCAAGAACTTAAGTATTTCTATCAGTTTTCTGAAAAGAATATGCACTGACATTGTGGCAGATAGTCTCAGCTGCATTTTTTAAGTTACACTGATATTTTAATTAAAATTAAAACTGTTGTTAGAAGCCCTGCAAATATACAACAAGTCTATAGTTAAGTCTCGCCATAAAAAAATCAAATAATACAACAATAAAAATAAAGACCAGTTGCTGGGTCATTGAAATGAAACTCATGAGCATTTCTAAGGACAGATATCCTAATACAGACTTACATCTTTCCCCCATGTTTTACATTTTTGAATTCTAAAATTCACTACTGAAAATAAAATGTTATAATAAATTTGTGTGAGGAAAGAAGTGCTAAAATGCATCTATATGTGAACTTTAAGACTGCCTTCCTTTTGTTTTGTGAATGTGCTTTTGAATCAAAGTGTACAGTATATTATGGAGGTGAGCAATCACCACTGGCAATTGAAAAGATCAATGGATTAGCCCAAGAATCAAAAGAGAATACTTTAAAATGAAATAGTTGGGGCTGCTTAAATTACAAATGTGTTTTTATCCATGCCACTTGTGCCTTTATGACAATTTTGAATAAATGACAGTAGCATCCTGTTCCTAACACTGCTGTCAACTCTCTATGGTGAGAAGAATTTCTTCTGCTGTATGATAATTCATTCTTGTTCTCTCTTTAATATGTTGGCAGTGATTTTTTTTCCATGTTGAGCATCTTTATTTACCTGGTAGTAGATCAAAAAATTTTATAAAAAGAGAAAACCCATCTTGATACACAGTAAGATAGTATAGAATTCATCAATATGACACTTAATTACTAGCTATTATGGTGAAGTTTGGGTTTATATTAAGCATGTAAGCTGCTTAAAAGATAAGTCGCAAACACCATCATTTTTACGTTGACTTCTAAATCAATGGTTACTAAATACTTGAAGGGTATTGTCTCCCAGTCCTATCATTGTCCTTTTTTCTGTGATAAAAGATGTCAAATCAGCTTTTTAAAGTGTATTATTTAATATCTTTGATCTTCATTGTTGCTAAATGTACATTGTAACTGTCATTAATTGGTATAAATGTGGAGAACGTTAAATCAAACTCATTCCTAGATTTTATTGGATAAAGTGTATAGGTGTTTCACTGTATAAAAATGGTAATAGTGCTTTATTGCCAAAGTTGTTTTACTGGCATGTTACTAGAAGATACTCCTTAGAGAAAAGAAAAAAAAACTATTTTCTCATGTTACCATAGAAGTTCATAAAGACAAAGAAACCCTAAAGTCTTTGATTTACTTGTTTTAGACAGGTCTTTTTTTTTTTTTTTCAGAGAAAAGTCTCACCTCATCTACACAGTACCAACTTTAAAACTATGTTAAGCCATGTCAGTTAATTCTCCCTGTTCACATGCATGTAGCCAGCTAGAACTCCATGGTTCAGTTCAGATCTAAGAGAGCCCTAAGCAGTTAATTTGCTGTACAGAGTTGTGAACAGCAAAGCAACTCTGCTTCCAATGAGGATGAAGACCAACATCTGAAATTGTGCCCTGAATTCCCCACCATGCTCATTACACACAAGCACATATGCACACAAACACACATAAACACACATATACACTTACATCTTACAGGGTTTAAAAAAGACGAAAGAAAGGAATGGAGGGAATGAGAAAAAGAGAGAGACAAAAAGAAATAAAGTAAGAGAAGAAGGAAGGAAGGAAGGAAGGAAGGAAGGAAGGAAGGAAGGAAGGAAGGAAGGAAGGAAGGAAGGAATAGCAAACCCAGATCAGCACTCTGTATAGTACCAGATTGTTCTATGTACTACAGAATGTGGCTTTCTGCTTGATCTGGTTCTGTTTTCTGTTCTCCAACTCAAGTGGTATGACTTCTGAGACTGAGGATAGAGCTCCCAAGAAGGAGGACATAGTGGCTTAGCGGGTTATCTTAAAACTACTGTACTTTTTGTTGCCCTCTTAGGCTTGTCTCTGAGTCCTTCTCAAGTGGCTGGATATCAGCATTATTTAAGTACACCATAATCACACACAATAAAAAATAATTAGCTCTGCAAATTATGTTAAAAACCTTTAAGAAAAAAATGGCATTTCCATTTCTGTGTATCATAACTTTCAGAGTACATTTTAGCATAATTTTGATCTATGCTATTATCTACCCAGTATTTTTGGCAAAATGGAGACTAAAACTTAAAATATCATTATAAATAATAATGTTGTAGTCTGAATAGGAAATGCCTCCCACAGGATCATATGTAGTCCATTTGGTGCACTGATAAACTGAGGATTTCATTCAAACCTCTGGAAAGTAAATCCTGGTTGGAGGAACTGTATCACTGTGGTTGGAATGTGACATTTTATCTCCTGGCACCAATTTCCCATTCTTTCTCTGCCTGCCTCCCAACTGCCAATGCAGCATGGTGATCTGGACTCCACTCTTGAGGCTATGTTGCCATGATGGAGTATCTCTATCTCTCCCTTAAATTGCCTGGATCAGAATATTTCATCACATCAATTAGATACTTATCTAAACATTTGAACTGAAGAAATAACTAGCATTTTATAACAAGATTAACTGTTAATCAAACTGGCTATCCTATGGAAACATGCCGTGTGCTCCCCCCACTTGCGGGAGCTCACCAGACTGGACTCAGTGTTTCCAATAACATTTAAAGATCAACTCACCTCACAATTGTAAATTGAGGCATTCCTTAATTTTTGTGTCAACTGTTTGGCAAATACAGTTTTCTTCCTATCTAGAAAAGATGTTTTGAAATATTACATTGATAGATTTTTAAATACTTTGTGATAATGTGGGTGATAGCTAAGTAATCACTCATTATCACGTATGTCCTGGCAATGCTTAAGCATGCATAGGGAGCCACTTGTTCCTATCCTGGGAAGTCCTAGATGCTTGTGTTAATGTCATACCCGGGTTTCACAATCTTCCTTTAGGCATTTTTTGGGGCCTTCCTCTTTGCCTTACCATGTGCACTCAGCCAAGCCGAGCTATTTCGGGTATCTGCCTTCATTCATTCTCATTACATAGCCAAAGTTATCTCAAGTGCTGTTGCCATAACCTATAGTTCATTTCCTCCTGTAGATGGAGATGTTTCTTATTGTTATTGCACAGCCTATCTCTTTATGTGATGCTTAGAATTTTCCTGAGACACGCCATCTCAACTCAGTCAGCCGCTGTTCTGAGGAGTGTTTCATTGTCCAGGTTTCAGAGATGTAAAGAAGGCAGCTCAAGTCAAGTGTCTCATGTACCTGTAATTTTGTTGTTGTCGTTATGTCTCTTGCTGACCAAACTTTTCCTAGTGTATAGAATGCATCCCTCGCTATCCCTATCTGCCTCTTGATATCTGAAATAGCTCTGTCATTTGAACTGAGGTTTCCAGATAGACAAAGGAGATAGGCATGCAGATAGGTGTTGTGAGAATCAATAACTTGTGTTTGACCAATGATACAGCACCACTTGCTGAAAGTCCAAATGAGCTGCATGTCATGGTAAATAGAGTGGCTGAAGTCAGTGAAAACTGGTATGAAAGTAAACATCGAGAAACTGAGCTACAATACATGGAAAGGGCCCACAGGATTTTAACATTGCAATGAAGAATCGGAACCTCAAGCAGACAGTCAACTTTGTCTATCTGGGAGGAAATCTCAGTTCAAAGAAAGGAACTATTTCAGACATCTTGACAGATAAATAAACTTACTCTATAAAACAACCGAAACTTTCTATGAGGTTAGTACGTTGTCATCGCTTTTCTATAGATGTAAAAGTTAAGTAGTGCATAACAAATAACTGAGTTTTCTTAGCACTAGAACCTAATACTTTGTCCTCAAACAGTAAAATTTTACTTGGAAGAAAAACCCAAAACACTGAAGCCTTTTAAATACATAATGAATTGAACTCCAAATTAGATTTTGCATTTTTCTATGAGGAGGAGTAGACTGCGTCTGTTGAAACCCAATGCCATACGAGAGAACTCGGAGAAATCCAGTGCCTCATCTTCAGCTTTCTTTGTTTGCTACGTCACAGAGACATTAGTCTGAGAGCAACATGCTTGTCCAAAGCTTTGCAATACCATTTAAGTTGAATTCCCAGGGCATGTTTTTATTGCGTTAGCCTACCGAAATAAGCCATTAGTAGATGAATTTATGGAAGAAAGTTTCCTTACAAAGACCTCCACGGCAAAGCTTTAACAAGATTTGCCGGGTCCTCCTGAGTAATAGACTTAAGTTCAAAAAAGCAGAATTTTTGCATTGTGTACTGTGTGGAATTTTATTTCATCAGTTCTTTGGTTTCCATGTGGTAACCTTTAAAAACTTTTTTGAGTGAGTTCTTCAAACCAATTACTGAACTTAGATAGAATATTATAAAGCTTTATGTCATTTTTTGTTATGATAGAATTAAAAATCTCTGATTAACCCACTCTACTGAAATATAATTCAGGTAACAACCAAGAAAAAAGGCTTTGACATCTTGTTGTTGCTTTTCCTTTATTTTCTAGTCCATTATAAAAATAATTAAAGTTTTAATTATGAGTCTTTTTTTGCATATATTTTTATATTTGACCTTGAAACAAGAGCTTTCAGAAGAACAAAAATCAATTGTTGTTCATGAATATTAAGCATATGTTGAAGTCTTTTATTTACCTTATTCAATAATTGATTATTAAATTAATCTTCCATTCAATTAATTTTTTAAGATCTAAAGAGATTTTTCTGAGCAAACTAATGTGTGTCTTACGTTACTTGAGTGAAGAAGCAAGATGTAAATGGCAAAATTAACATCAGTTTATAAATCTAAGTGTGATTTGTGATATAAATATGAATCAAGACATGCTATATCCATGTGTCTTTATAAGAATTGTATATCATTTCTTTGGTGGGTAAGATGTTGGAAGAGTAACGATGAACTATTATATATAGAAACTTCAGATAAATAGGATAAAGAAAATGTGGCACATTTACATAATGGAGTATTACTCAGGTATAAAAAACAATGATATCATGAAATTTGTATGGAAAAGGACAGAACTAGAAAACATCATCCTGATCAAAATAGCTCAGACCGGTAAAAGACATATTGCCTTCTAAAACAATATGAGTACAGTCAGCACAGCAGAAAATTAGACAGCATATGCAGAATGGTAAATGACCATAGCATGTTTGGTAAAAGTCATATCTCAGAAAATTTTAGAAACTACTACAAGGACTCCTCTGCTTATTATGAAATAATAGGCCACCAAGGAAAGCTTTAACTTGAGCAGAAGATAACTTCAAAGTTCATTTCGCAAAGACTATGGAAACTATGGAGACTTTGGAAACTATGGAGACTATGGATTAAACATAGATATACAAACATTTAATTAAGAACTGACTACAATGTAGATGAAGGTGGTGGATTGCAACATAGAACAGCCTCCAGGAGGGAAAGAGAAGAGTAAAACCTGTTTTTGATTCTTAGAAAAAAATATGTCTAAATTGGAAGCAAATGACACACATATTAAGAATGACTATGAATTCTAGCTTGAGAGACTGGTGAGATAGCAGGGGGATGCAGACTGAGATTCAGTGTCAGGGTAGGGGGATGCCAAGAGATTTATCTAACATCAGGGTACATCTCAAACTTTAAATAAAGAAGATTTAAAGGCATTTACAAACCCATCATCTGAGATGGGCCCAGGATCAAGATATGATTTGAATCATCATTATATGATTGAACACTTCTATAAAGAAACACATAGAAGTTCAGATTAGAAGGATGCCAATTCTACAAGGCTGAGTAAAGGAGTTTTCTACCGTCTCCATTTTTTTCTCAAAAGCATTTCCTGTTTATCACTCTCATCTTGTCCACTCTTGTGCAAATCTTGTTTTCCCAGTCTAGGGTGATGAAGCCAAGTTCTCCCTACATCCCTTGTGGAGACATAGAAAGGGCTTAGAGTGCAGACTCCTCCTGGGACAGATGAGACGAAGTTGGGAAATGACTGCCCGGCAAACCAAGCATAGATGAAAGCACAATTCTTCTGCTCATTTCGCAATGTACTGTCAGAATCTGTATTCTTGGTAAGGAAGTGGCCTTTGAGCTCAGTTCTTCACACTCTACCAGATATAGATTAAGGAAGCGCTTTGCTTCTATATACTTTTTGCTTGTTTCTATGCAGTTCTCTTTATATTTATTAATGCTTTTTATTGCGACATAGTTTCTTGCAAGGTGAGGTAAGAGTTTCTCATGATTATGTATGTCGGTAAAGGGAGGGGGTTCAGAAATGAGGTAATGCTTTTTAGTCTGTAAAAAAGCCATGAAAAATAAAGCTTGTTATGCAGTTTTTATACTCTGCATCCCCTGTGTCCTGATTTGCACGAGACCCTTACCCAGGGACTCCAATGAACTGGACATTGACAGTTCCCATCTCAGGAGTGTGTCCTTCCATCCTTGACATGGTAGAAGTCCCCATATTGGTCTAAAAGCCTTCTGATACCTCAGTTTCTGAAGGACAGGGTGCATATCCAAGAGTAACATGAAAGTCTGAGGTTTGTGTGCCTCAGGATTTGTCAGCAGAACTCTGTAAAGTCTGAGATATAGAAATGATTTATTATATTGCCTGTTTTCCTGCATCTCACACATAGAAAATCTAAATTATAATTGATAGTCTGAAGCTTGATAATAAAAACTCAAAGAGAGAAATTGTGGATAAACCTGAAGATTAGAAAAGAAAAACAGCTAGCCACTGGCTCTTACCTCTACCTCAGTCTGAATGGTGATCCTGCCTCCAGGAATCTCAGAATGAGTCTGAGATTATTATCTGTCTCTTCCTATTTTATAAACCTCTCTAGAGTTGAGATTATAGATATGCACCATTGGGATTAAGGGATAAACCACCTGATTTGTATGGCAACTAGTGTGGGTACTGGAACTGAAGGTGTGTGTTACCACTGCCTGATCTGTAAGGCTGACCCCTGGGGCTCTTTTACTCTCTGATCTTCAGGCAGTCTTTATTTATTAAAATACAAATGAAGTCAGGCTATGGTGGCACACACCTTTTATCCCAGTACTCAGGAGGCAGAAGCAGG